>NC_081415.1:10129036-10342658 GCF_030272615.1 Cryptomeria japonica | reverse complement strand
AGAGAGAGAGAGAGAGAGAGAGAGAGAGGAGAGAGAGAGAGAGAGAGAGAGAGAAGAGAGAGAGAGAAAGAGAGAGAGAGAGAGAGAGAGAGAGAGAAGGGGGAGAGAGAGAGAGGGAGAGAGAGGGAGATTAGGAAAAGGAGAGGGGGATAGGAGAATGAGAGAGGGAGGGAGATTGGGAAAATGTGTGTGTGTGTGTGTGTGTGTGTGTGTGGTGTGTGTGTGTGTGTGTGTGTGTGTGAGAGAGAGAGAGAGAGAGAGAGAGAGAGAGAATAAGGGATAGGAAGAGAGGGTGATTGGGAAAAGGAGTGGACATAGGGAGGAGAGGGAGATTGGGAAAAGGAGAGGGGGAGATTGGGAAAAATGAGAGATGAGAGAGAGAGAGAGAGAGAGAGAGAATAGGGATATGAAGAGAAGGAGATTGGGAAAAGGAGAGAGAGAGAGAGAGTAGGAGATAGTAAGAGGGAGAGAATAGGATAAGGAGAGGGGGAGAGAGAGAGGAGAAATTGGGAGAGAGGGAGAGGGAGGGCGGAGATGGGGAGAATAGGATAAAGAGAGGGAGAGGGAGAGAGAGAGAGAGAGTATAGGATTATATATATATATATATAACAAAAGGGGGAGGGAGGAGGGGGGAGAGGGAGGGGGAGGGGGAGAGAAAGAGAGAGAAGGGGGAGAGGGTGAGAATAGGATAGGATAATGAGAGTGAGAGAGAGAGAGTAGGAGGAGGAAGAGGGTAAGAGACATGAGGTAGAGAGAGAACAAGAAGGAGAAAAGGGTGACAAAATCGAAAAAGAGAGAAGTGTGAGGGGGAGAAAGATGAGATAGAACTCAAGGAGATAATTAGGGCTCAGAATAGACAAAGACAATGATGGGGAAGTAAGATGAGAGAGAGAGGGGAAAGAAGAGATACATGCATGTATACAAAAATATATACATATATCTATATAAATATATGTATATAAACTATAGATATGCATATATACATACATAAACACATATTATCTAGGTATGTCTAAAACATGTGTAGTAAATGCTAAGTTTACAAGCATACATTATTATGTCTTCATAACCCATACGGGTTTTGTGAAACAAAAAAAATGTTTTTACTTCTTCATAACCTGTACGGGTTTTGTGAAACAAAAAAAATAAAAATTATAGTTTTATATAACCTGTACGGGTTATTTAGAACTGCGAATAGTACTTTTGGTTTTTCAAAACCCGTGCAGGTTTTGGCTTGGTAAGAGGGCTGGAAAATGGCCCTAAGGCTTGCAAGCCCATTTTCCCCCCTTTTTGTTCCTTTACACGTTTTTCCATCCTCCACCATGATTTCTTGACTTCATCATCATCAGGTTTACAAATTATCAAGTGGGTATCTCTAAAATTACCACCATAATCTCACACATCTTCTTAGTTTTCGGACTTTAGCATAGTAAACTTTAATTTTCTTTATCAGTGCCTTAATAGTCCTCACAGACATATGTCTACCAATTTTTAAATAAATTTTGATATACTTGACCAAATTCAAAATAAATTATATATTATTGTTCTACACTAGATTCTATACACTTTTTTAAAAAAAATTGCATTTTTGATTATTTTGATGCAAGTTATGCCCAGCGCATGAACAGGTACCAAATTTTCAGGATGCGGTCACTTCCAAAAATCATAAAAAATAAAATACTCAATGAAAAATTACAAAAAAATACACAACTTATAGATCTTACTCTTACCTATCATCCTACCAAAGGGTTTTGCAAAATGCTAAATCTAACTATATATTTTGTGCAGTGCACAAAAATAGCTATGTTATATTTTTTCTGAAAAAATCAGGAACAATGTTTTCGTGCGTGAAAGGTTTGACTCTCTTAATTTTATCCAATTTTTTTAAAAAATAGTAGTTTAGAAACTATATTCAGAGTACAACAATTATTATTATTTTCTCAACTCCTAGTTTTGAGTGCATGACCTTCAAATAGCTCTTTGAAGTTCAGGTTTACCTGTTTTCAGAAAAAATAAATAAAAAAATATAGTGGCCACTTATACCCCCCTTTTTGTTCACCATCTTGGTGCACTCACCCCCCTCTCATTTTGGATATAGGTGAAATTGGGATCACAAGCAATCAAGCAACTGAGCACTCAAGCATTGAAGCGTTCATCATCAAGCATTTCTAAAGGTCTTCAAGGCTACATATTCTTCATTTGTCAAATGTGGAGCAACTTTACATCATTCATTTGCAAGCATGTGTGTGTGTGATTAGAGTTTTCATTCCATTTCATATAACATATGTGATTACATTCAAGAAGCAAAGAATCATTAGCAATAATTTACAGATCTAAGGTATACCTTTCCATTATTTATTTCAAGTATTTGCATTATATCATTCAAGGTTGATTTCTCAACTGGGGTTTGACTAAAGCAAACCCCTATTCCCAACCCATTTTCCCTTCTTTATGTGTGCAAAAAATAGGTAGGGAGTCATACTCTTTGGAATAAGCTTCATTCACATAGACAAATCATCCCCCTTTGGCATGCAAAAAGTTTGGAGGCCCAATGTGATGCACCATGGTCTTGGCATTTTAGGAGCATTTTCAGGGAGCAAGTTTGACGCAACTTACATTACTCAGTTTGAGGTTCCCTTATCAATCCCACATCTATAACTTGTTGTTTACATGCTTTTACCTTCATTTTTTAGCATTTTACCCTATTTCAACAATTCAACTCACAAAAGAGGATATCCCTATCAACTCAAATTCACTTAGTATTCAGTCCTTATTTGATTTGTGAGTAGATCTAGTGAATTCCCCATCCTCTTTTGAATGCAATGTCCCTAAGTGAAAAACTAGCGATTTTCGTTCTTTTGGGTTGAAACCCTAATTTTTCTATATTACAGAATTGTTGGAGATTAGGACAAGATAGTGAATTATTGAAGCAATCTGATAGAAATGGTAAGCTAAATATGTTGTACAAAGTCACCAACCTAGATTTGAGTAGAAGAAGATGTTCAGATTTGTTCTCAGAAGTTTGGCTTGATTTTTTAGGACCAAGTAGTATCAATTCACAATAGTCCTCTAAATTTCTCATGGTAGAAAGCTGAACTTGTTTGCCTCTGTGAATCTTGTCAATCCTCTTGAACGTACCTTTGTACCTGCTCCTGCACATAGTGAAAAGGGGCAATCTATTGGGGAATAGGGGTTTGCTTTAGGTCAAACCTTTAATTTTGGAATTAACCATGAAGTTGAATTGAAAATGTAAATGAAGTACTATAGTAAAATTCTTTACTTTTGAGGGAAGGGCTGAAAATGAATGAAACACTAATGATGTATCTTTAATTAAGTTTTGTTTATCTTCACAAGAAATTAGGGTTTCATGTAGGTTGTCTTCATAAAACATATAACATGAATGTCATCTCCAATGCTTGAAGCTTGACTTCACTTCTACTCCAATGCTTGATAGAAGACTAAGTGCTTGCTCACTTGAATATATGATCTCATTTTTGCTCTCTTGAGTTGATTAGGAATTTGAATTAGGTTTAAAATGAGAGTGGTAAACCTCCTTTTATAATTTTTTGTCGAAAACTGAATTAAATTTTTGACCTAAGCCAACATGAGATTTGTAATACCCTAAAAAATGGTCACCTAAACCATGGGCCCCTTATCTCAACAACATCACCACGGTCCTAACCAAAGGCAATTTAAAATCAATCTTGAGTACACAATTAATTTCTTAAATCAGTAATGTCACATGGCAAATTAATCACTCTGAATTAATTAAATATTTGATTATTTCAAGTAAATCATTTTAAACAATTATCTTATTTATTTTATTAAATATCCTAGTATATTTAATTAAATAAATCAATTTCCCATTAAATCATCAAAGAGAGGAATTAATTTGAAAAATAAATAAAAAATTGTCATAAATCTTCAAAAAAGGAAACAAATCAAGAAAGAGGAATTGGAAATTATGAGCATAAATCATCAAAAAAGGAATTAATTGGAGAAAAGAATTATTAACTGGAAAAAAAGAAATCAAATTGAGAAAAGAAATCAAATGGAGATAATCTTGAAAATCAAATTAAAAATTGAAAAAAAATCTCAGAAAAGCAATTAAAACAATTAAATCTCAAAATTGAATAAAATAGAGAATGAATTAGTTAGTTAGTTAGTTAGTTTGTTTGTTTTTTGGTTTTTTTTATGATTTTATCTTAATTTTAGTTCAATTTCCTTTAAAACTGAGAAAAACAGTCAATCATATCAATTCACCTAGATTGTGCTTCTTCTTGGAAAATCTTGACCGCTCATCATTATTCGATCTCGGTCGTTGGTTTCTTTCTGAATTTTCTATAAATTCAGGCTCTCATCTCCTAATCAAGGATCCTAGAGAATATATTGTTATCATGTTGTTTTTGCTCTAGGTTCATTGAAATTTTTGTTTTGAGAATTTTTGCATATTAGTTATTGCATATTTGTTAAATAATTTAGCCTAATATTCATTAATCTTGCATATCTTGCATTTATCTAGCTTAATCTTGCATTCATTTAGCTCAATTTTATACTCATATAGATTAAATCCTTCGTTTTAGTGTTGTCTAGTCACCGGCATTGCATATAAAAATCAAAGAGAAAGACTAAACTTGCATCTACTAGAAGGAAATAGGTTGCTTTGTGATGGTTTATTGTTCATTGTTGATTGATTTACTAACCATGCATCTAATGACTTCAATATTGAAGTGTTGTGTATTCTGAATACAGATATGATCCACTTTTCACACACACATTTAAGGTGCCCACTGTGGGGCTTAAACCCACGACTACAAGATTTGTAATGTTGCTTGAACAAATTTAATGTTTGGTTGTTATAACCAATAAACATGTGTTAAATTTGCAAATAAAAATCTTTCTTTTTACTTATTCTTCTGTGACAGTAAAAAATGGTCTCTATTCGGAGGGCACAAATTTTTATTGAACAATTAGATCTAAACTATTTTTTAATATGTTATTTCAAACCAAGTTTTCTACATTTTCACTGAAGTGATTTTCCTAATTTTGTTTGGTTTGAAAGTTATGAATGACAGAGTGCAGTACTATTGTTTTACTTATTCTTCTGTGACAGTAAAAAATGGTCTTTGTTCAGAGGGCATAAATTTTTATTGAACCGTTGGATCTAAACAATTGTTTGATATGCTTTTTCAAACCACATTTTCCACATTTCTGCTGAAGCGATTTGCCAAATTGTGTCAGGGTTGAATGCTATGAATGATAGAGTGTAGTACTATCAAAACTGTCATAACTAGGATAGTCATAAAGAATGAAAATTCTTGTTACATTAGTTTCATTTACCATTTGCATGCTATAATTTTCTTTTGATGATTTTTTTTATGTTATTTTGTTAACTAATTTTGGGCTTGTAATGTTTGCAGGATTCTTATCAAAGAATTTATCAATCAAACATACGTCTGTCAAAGAATCAAAAGCAAAATGACTACTAATGCATTGTTCTTGCAGGTTGCGTAAAGAGAATCGACTAAACATTGTATATTCATTCAGTATTTTCTTAGGCACTTAAATTTCTATTTGGTTAATGAACAAATCTATCTTTTGTGTTTAAAGAAAAATATAAGAGGTAGGAGAGTATGCTTTTATCTTTATAGACAATAAGAAATCCAGACCCTTTAGAATTTTCTAAATTTGAGATTTGTGTACCTTTAGTGGGCCTGTCACAGTAGGAAAAAGTAATCACCTTGTGAGAACGACCCAAGTGAGTACAACTGGACCTGAGCATTCCAACTCACTATAATAAATAGGCCTCTGGTGATTAAAGTCTCAGAGGACAGGATTATTTGAGTTTTCTCTTTGAGATCTCTCATATTAAGCATTTTGTAGGGCCTCGCGGTCTCAATTACGTTTGCATGACTACAACTTGTTTCGTTACCTTGTCAGGCTATAGGCCTCAATCATGCTTGCATGACTTCAAGGGGTAATTTCGAACAAAATTCCCGACTAAGAACTATAAGATAGAGGCTACCCGATTCACCTTCGAAAGGGGGATAATCTTTGTGCAAGAGAGATAGTAACTCTCTTGAGATACTTGCCATATCGTGCCCCCATTAACATTTGGATTTAGCTAATACAATGTTAAGAATCCATTGTGAGAGACTCATCGACTGTATTCTAATTAGTTATTAGCTGTGTACCTGAGTTTGCAAGCAAAGGTTTTCCTTCTCAGCCAACTTCCATAGGGTTAGCGTGTTGTGCTTGAAAGTCATTATACATCTTGTGTGTTTTCTGTGCTTTTCATCCCTCAAAACAATTGAAACAAAACATCAAGGCAATCATAAATGCCAAACTGACTGAAAGACAAACTGAAAACCAAGTCAGTGATCAAAACTATCAAAACTCATCATATGTCCATTCCTGAGTCGTATGAGTCATGACCATCCTTCATAGTTTATCGTCTGAGAAGTACTAAACTATCGTCTGAGCATAGGCAACAACTCATAAGAGTATCTGCATTTGTCATTTGGAAACCCTTGGATTTTCATCCGAACATTGAAAGTTTGTCGTACGAGTCACTACTTAGAAGTCTATCAAAGTTGCTAAAAACAAGGCTTCTAACAATCCTGTTTGATCAATCCTAAAACGTAAACATCAAGCTTATTCCTGGTTTTCTAAACTTGAGCATAAAGACACCTTGGTTGTGTACCTTTTGTAGTTGCGTTGCACAATTTTGTCGATTACCTCTTAGCTAGCTCAATCAACCTAATCCAATCAACCAATCTGTTGTCCAAACTTCACTCTCAAGTATCAATTAGGCTACTTAGCCTTAACTCAAAATCGGAGTTAGTGTATCTCACCCACATAAGTTTGAACATCAACCTCTGGCCTCAACAAACAACTAGCTTTGATCTCACCTTGACATATGTAACACATCTCGTTATCAATTGTAAATGGCTACCTTAGCTCCAATTCCCATGGCTACCTTGGACCAAATGATTCAAGATATCAAGAAAGAAATATATGTCATGAAAATCCAACAAAATAAATCAATAACACCATTTGAAAAACAAATGCATGATATCAAGAGTGAGAAACTTCAAGGAATGCTAAAATGATTATATGATTTGACAATAAAAAGCGAGCAAATAATTGACAATCAACTTTAAAATGATTATATGATTTGACAATTTACGCCTTTGGGGCAGTCTATTGAGTCGACTTTGAAAGAGATTCTTGAGCATAATCTTATCATATTGCCTAAAAAATACCATATGGGGATGTGAATTTTCGAGTAAGTATTGTGCATATCATAGACAAAATGAACATAATACTTCGAATTGCATGGAATTAAAACATAAAATTCAAGATATCATTGATAATGGTATCAATGAAATTAAAGATCCTAATGACTCACCTAAAGAAAAAGAAGGAACTACTTCTAAGCATGATCAAAACCATGAACCTATGTCTAGCAAGGCCCACATGTAGCCTCCATCTGTTCCATGATGTCATCATCTCCTAAAACTTCTCAGCAACAATCCATACCATCTCCTTCAAACAATGAAACTTCTCATGTATACCTTCAAGGGCTATCTCCTATGGAAATCCAAGTTAATGCCAATATTGATACAAGTTCCTCTAAAGATTTAAAAATCCTAGATCCTATGCCATCATTCACTCCAATTCCAATCATACCCACTCTAGAAGGCCCTTTCCAAAATACTTCCCCATCATGCAAAAACATGAACACCTTCCAAGAATACCCCATGCATATCAAAAACATTACCCCTTCCTTAGAACTGACTCCATGTCAAGAGGATAATCTGGAAAATGAAGAAATAAGTCCTATCATAAATCAAGATCAAAACACCAAAACTTGTCAATCCCATTTCACTAGAATCCCATGATGATCCCCTTATACCTTTCCATTTCTTCCAAGATGACCCCCTTCCATCTCAAGAGAAAACCATCCTTCCAAATCTCATTCCTAATCCAGTTCCTAAGCAAGATCATGATGCCTCTTCCACCTTTTCAAATGGTCCTATTCAAAATGAGGAGTCAAACACCCTTCCTAGTCCATCCAATGGTCCTCTTACATGTCAAGATTAAAGTATCCCTTCATCTCCTTGTCATAATCCTCCATGTTCACCTCAAGGATCCATCATGCCTACAAATCTCTCTCATGATCCTATCATTCCCTACATTCCACGTCCACCTCATAATGGACTCGCACCTTCTTTCCAAAGCAAAGTGTATCCTACAAGTCAAAATATTTATAAAATTAAAGGGGTAAATCTCCACAAGCAAGAACCCCTCCATATTAAAGAAAATGTTAAAGGTTATGGCCTCAAGGATATTTCTCAAGATGTTGGTATCTCTCATAAATCATACATTTCTTCAGTTAAATCCAAATATATGCCTTCTCCTTTGCCCCTTCCATCCATTCTAGGTCCTTATATCCCTCCATCCCTTATGCGGGATCAACAAAGGCACACATCTTTGAGCACCTTCCATCCATCCAAAATTGTTGGTGTAAATAATTATTCATCATGGATATTATTACACTTTACTTAAGTTTACATAGGTACATGCATTTAATAGTAGTTTGGGTATGAGACACTTGGGTGTTTGTGCCACATTGAGATAGTGTGTGGAGGAAAATTTCCACCTTTTATGGTGTTGATCTTGTTGTTACACTCCACATTCAGTGGGTGATCAACCTCATGTGGAATATTATATTGTTTCTCCTACCTACCTGTCTACTCCAACTATAATAATAATAACTCTAATTGAAATCTCAACCCGAAGTTTGGACATTCATCTGGTAAAGTTACTATTTTCATGGCTAGTGTTCATTTAGTTATCAACCCAGGGACGTAAAACTTGAAATGGGTTTGCACTATATATGCACTAAGCTCCTTCAATGGCTATTTTGCATTGCTGCAGTAACTAACATTATGTGAAAAGGAAAAGCAAGAATGGAAATTATAGAAAACTACAGGAAAACTTATTAAAACAATGCTGGAATGATCTAATATAAATAACAGAAATCACTTTGTTCTGGCTTGGCTACAAGAACAGTCAGTGGATCTATTTCCAGTGGCTGTAGGAACAGTCAAGGCACGAACTTCTACTGCAACTAAAGAAGAACTAATTTTAATGAGCATAAACATAGGATCACTCACCAAGTGGGCCCCCTTGGATGAGTGATATCAAGCTTCCAAAAAAATAGTTTTAGTAGATCATAACAACATATCTTTTATTCATTGCTTCCTGAAAATGATTACATGTTTTAAAAGAAAAACTTCAGAATGCTTATCAAAATTCTCTGCTCTATTCCTTTATATTATGTCTTCTCCCTAAGAAAAAAGGAAGAGCTTATTAAAAAGAAAAGATTAACGACAATGGACAACTCAAATCATGCCCAGAAGAAGAGGCGGATGATTGACTGATGAAGAAGATAACTAGAGCTTGGCTGCAGGAAACATGGATCTAAACTGAACCACAGTCTTTGCATGTCATGGCAGTATTTTGCGAATTAAATGCCCACTAAAGTTAAACTTCTATAGTGCTGCTTGGCTACTCCGCTCATGCTGTACCTTGCGCTCGCTCAGCTCCTCTTCATTTTGATCTCCAGTTATTTCTTACGTAATTCTTCCTTCTTCAGGCACGAAAGGAGAATATCCACCGCAGCATCAATTATTATCTGCACTACAACAAAAACAACATACAAGGACATGCATACGTATTTTATTTAATTAACACATTCATTAATTCACATATGATATTACCCTAAATAATCCGCATAGTAACAGGAACAAATCACTTGGTTGCAAGAATAAATGGCATGACTGTAGGAACAGACTAACAAAGTTCAAACATGATTTCATAAGTTCAGGTTTAACACATGGAGTACATATAGTCAATTTACAATATTTCACCACTACTATGCAAACCAAAAGATGTCAAAAACCTAAGAGTTTCGACGATAAAAACATGACAAAGTCTCAACTTATCATGCCCCCCAACTTTAAGAGTTTGTTGATCCTACAACAAAAGGGAAATTTATGACTCTTGCAGTAACTCTCAAATCACCAATGGTGCCCTGACCTGTCCCCCCTGAAGTCAAGTTCCAATAAAATCCTTTCATTTTTTCCAACCTAGACCATCTAGTTGTTTCTTCTGTGACTGCATCATAGTTCTACTCTGTAGGCTGACATGCCAAAAGTGGCCACATAAGGATTGGGGGTTGAAAGATTAATGGTCGCCAATTGTTGGCTTTCTCCCTGCCTAACTGTATGTATCTTGGGGCTCTTTGCATGGTTGCATAAAATTTTTGTAGTGAATAAGGTTCTCCCTGTTTTAACTATTCTAGTAGATTATTCTAGCGCTGAGTTAACCCTTCTATTGCAGCTGTTTTGTCAGTCTGAATCAAATGCTCATATGCTTGATAGACTTCTTCTCTCATTGGAAGCACTAATTTTCTAACATCATCTCTTACCAGTAACTTGTTCCAATCATAATAAATAACTCTTGGTGCTTTTGATTCCCTCCTTAATGGTAATGGACAACCAAACTCTAAATTTCCATACTCCTTGACTTGTGCCCCCGTGATAATCTCATTTTGGATCCATGACATTAAAGCTTTGATATGGATATCCCCAATATACAATAAAGGATTCCACTCCTTGTCTAAGGGTACAACATAGTTATGTAAGTATAATTCACATAGCAAATTCTTCACAGCAGGTGGAGAAGTTTGGTGAGAATAAAAGAATTCTTCAGGTGTTTCTAAAGAGGGGCTAAGGTCCCTAGCAATGTAGTTTAGTTTGAAGTTCAGATACCGCTCTTTCAAGTATATTGCATAAACTCTTGGAGGTGACCTACATTGAATCAACTCAGGAACCATACCAGAAATTATTTCCACTTTAGCCTCTAATTCCTCAATTCTATTATCTCTCTTTTCAATTTCTTTTTGTTTTTTATCAATAATCCCTTGCAACCTAGCCCTCTCTATTTCCCATTGTCTATAAAATATTAAAGCAATAGATAAACTACTTAGGGATGAAGGAGGTCTAATAAGTGCTACCTTAGACCGTGGGATTTCCTCAATAAACTCCTCAATCTATGTTGGCATCTCTCCAATATTTTCTTCAGGCTATTGTAGAATATCTTCAACAATTTCTTCAAATTGTTGTGCCATAGAAGCAAGATTTGCTAGTTTATCCTCAGCAACATTTTCTTGGATTTCATCCTCTGTAGGGCTTCCTTCTTGAGTTTCAATATCTGCAGGGCTTCCTTTTTCTGAAGTTTCCACTGTAATAACCTATGCTAGATTACACACAAGATGAGTCTTGTGTGTCTTGCTACGTGTTCTTCTTACATAAACTTTTGGAATGGCTATAGGAGTTTTTATTTTTGTCCTACGCCTCTTGGCTGTAGGAGGAATCTAAGTTACCTGTGGCTTGGTCATAAGTTCTTCATCTGTTTCATCCCTTTCCAACTCTTTTCCTTTCCTTCACAGAACTGGTGAATCTCTTTGAAGAGAAGTAGAGGGTTGTTCTTCACTTAATTCCACTATCTTTTCCTCCATAATAACCGCAACTCCTTCAGCAACAAGCAAATCCTCATCTGTAGAAACTACGGGGAAAGAGGGTTCTGCAACATTTTCTTCTTCAACCAGCCAGTTATTTGCAATAGGGGCATTTTCAACCCTAAATTGTTGTATATCCTCAAATACACCCCATTCCATTTGTGAAACATCTCTCAGGGACCATTGTACAAGTAGCTTAACCAATCCATGATGGCTAACAGAGTGATTTCCATTTTTTTGTGTCTCCTTAGCGCTTGTAGAAATGAGGTGGTATAAGAAATTAGGAACGTTCACTCGCTGACCATGCCACAAATGACTAAGTAATTTAAAATGACGTAAATGCAGATTTGAATATCGCCCTTCACATGTAATGTATTTCATAACATACAAAGCTACTTGAGGCCAATGTGCTGGTAGAGAAACCCTTCTAGTTCCTTGTTTTACCACCATTAAGGGTCCATCCGTGGGAATTGTGAACTCTGCCCTGACACTCCTTGCATCTTTTGTTTTTGGAAACCGTTCTCCTTCCAGTGGCAACCCCATTACTTCTGTTATTCACTGCTCCGTAGCAATAACCCTCAAATCTTTAACTGTAGCTTCTCCTTCATTAAAGGAATGCATAAATTTTGCAGCAATTTCTTTGTTATAATCCCTGATTTTCAAGAAGTAATCCAACCAGCTATGGTGTCTAAAATAATGCTCACAAAGAGCATCCTACAGCAACACTTCATGAACTATTTGCTCATGACAAATTGGATCACCACCCATCTCTTACTCTACTATTTTTTCTCTCTGTAGCTGAACCAAAATATCTGACAATCTTGCTAAATTAAAATTCCCTTACATATCTCAATTCTAGCGGTAGAATTTATTATTCCCTTGCGTGAAATCATAGCATAATAACAATGATGGAAAGAAATCAATTTGGAGTACCAAAAAGGACTGATAATTAATCACTTTGGAAACCAAACCATAAAGCACACCCCCCCCAACTTTAACCTAGCACGTGTCCACACAAGCTGACAAGATTTTAGTTAGTGGAGCGGATTTAAATAGGATATAATCATAATGCACTAATAAATGCATAATTAAAATAAAACACAATATACACGTACTTGCAATTGTACAAAAATGATGGCGAAATGAAAGGTAAGAACGTGGGATGGAATGTCATGGATGGGATTTTATGCACGGAGAAGAATATTCCCATATAATATGAAAATATTTTATTATGAAGCAGCAAATATGTTCACTACAGAGGCTGCAAGAACTTTACCTTTATTACCTTGCTCAATTGCAACAGGAAGCTGATGAGTTGTTGCAGGAATATTACCTGTTGCCGCAGAATTATTGTCAGTTGCTGCAGGAACCTTTGTGTCCTTCGGTTGAGCAAATTGCTAAAGGAACTCCTCTTTAGTAGCTAGCTTATGATATAGATGTTGTTGGTGACCATTTACTAAGAGTTTGAATCTAACAGGATCAATTGTGGACAAACGAACAGCTCCATTCTAGAATATTTCTTCTATCACATACAGACCTAACCACCTAGTTTGAAGTTTTCCCATAGCATCTTTATATCTGGAATCATACAGTAGTGCCTAGTCACCAACTTTGAATTTCTTTTCCCTGATATATTTATCATGCCATTTTGCTCTTTGATTTTGAATCAATTATGTCTGTTGAACAACTATCTTTCTCCATTCATCTAGAGCATTTAATTGCTGAATGCGTTCTCTCTATGCTTCAAACAATGTCATATTTAATTGCAAAGCTATCCTCAGGGTTTTATGGTCAAATTCAATAGGCATCATTGTTGTTTTTCCATAAACCATCTCAAAAGGTGTGAAACCAATTGGTGTTTTCCAAGTTGTTCTATATGCCCAAATTGCTTCTGAAAGCCGGTGAGACCAATCTTTCTTGTGAACAGACACTGTTTTTGTAAGAATAGCCTCAAGCTCTCTATTTGTAACTTCTACTTGTCCATTAGCTTGTGGATGATATGGAGTAGATTTTATGTGCCTTATATTGTATTCATTGACCAAAGCCTTTATCAATGTTGACGTAAATTGAAGTCCCTGGCCTAAGACAATTTCCCTTGGTAATCCATATCTTGTAAATATCTCTTCATAAAGAAACTCAGCTACCTTATTATCTCTTGCATGTTTCATGGCATGAGCTTCTACCCATTTTGTTACATAGTCTGTACATACCAAGATATAATATTTGTCATTAGAAGGTGGATCAATTGGGCCAACAAAATCTAATCCCCACTTGTCAAATGGTGCAACTGATATTTGAGGATATAGTGGCATCTCATTAAATTTTGTAGGTCTTCCCATTTGCTGACATCTATCACATTTCCATGTGTACTGAGTTGCATCCTTATGTAATGTGGGCTAATAGTATCCTGTATTGAGTATTTTCAGTGATGTTCTTTTGGCAGCAAAATGACCTCCACATGGCTCATCATGACATGCATTCAGGATGTCATATGTTTCATCTTCTCTGACACATCTTCGCATGACTTGGTCAAGTCCAATATAAAATAGACAATCAACAATCCATGAGAAGTTAAAACTTTTTTCAACTAGCAACCTTCTTTCCTTAGGAGAGAAATAAATTGGCATCTTAGCTACAGCTAAATAGTTGGCAATATCAACATACCAAGGAGTGTGAGCTTGAATGAGAAACAAATGTTCATCTCAAAAAGTGTCATCTATTATTGTAGAATCTTCTTGCAATTGAAGACATGAAAGATAATCTGCAACCACATTAGACTTCCCTGGTTTATCAACAACTGTGATATCAAATTCCTGCATCAACAATAACCAACGAGCTAATCTACCAATGATTGAGGGCTTATTCATGAGATATCTAATTGCAGTGTGATCTGTATGCACAAATATGGGATATCCTGTGATATAGTGTCTAAATTTGTTAAGTGCATATATGACAGCTAGCATTTCCTTTTCAATAACTATGTAATTCAATTCAAGTCCCTGCAAATTCTTGCTAATATAATATATTGCATTTTCTAATTTGTCAATTTTATGTCCTGACACTGTTCCTATTGCATAATCAAAAGCATCTGTATGGATTTGGAATGGTAGAGACCAATTTGGCCCTTTAAGAACTGGTGCTTGAGTCAAAGCATGCTTAAGCTTTAAGAAAGTTTCATTGCATGTTGAGGTCCATTTAAATTCTACATCTTTAGTAAGCAGTGAATATAAGGAACTTGCAATTTTATTGAAATCTTTGATAAACCATCTCTGGTATCTAGCATGACCAAGAAAACTTCTAACATCTTTTTTCTTCACAAGGTCATTAATATGCTGAATGACCTCAATCTTTGTTGGATCCACCTGGATGCCTTGTACAAATATATGATGACCAAGGACTATTCCTTCTTCCATCACGATGAAACACTTCTAACTGTTTAAAGACAAATTGTAGTCTTCACATCACTGCAAAAATTTCTTCAGATTACCCAATGCTTGATCAAATTTAGAACCATAAGTTGTAAAGTCATCCATGTAAATTTCCATAATGTCTTGAGAAATATCAGAAAAGATATTGATCACTGCTCTTTGAAAAGTGGTTGGAGCATTACGCAACCCAAAAGGAAGAACATAATATGCATACATGCCCCATGGACAAGTAAATGTTGTCTTCTCTTGATCCTCAAGGGTTATCTGGATCTGATTGTAGCCACTAAATC
Organism: Cryptomeria japonica; assembly: GCF_030272615.1. Lineage (NCBI taxonomy): Eukaryota > Viridiplantae > Streptophyta > Pinopsida > Cupressales > Cupressaceae > Cryptomeria > Cryptomeria japonica. Next base: position 10,327,350 of record NC_081415.1, on the reverse strand, counting down.
CATTAAGGAATGAAAAATATCTCTTACCAGCTAGAGAATCCAATACATGATCCACAAATGGTAATGGAAAATGATCTTTTCTTGTTGCTAATTTTAGAGCTCTATAATCAACACATACCCTCCATTTTCCTCCTTTTTTAGGGACTATCACAAGAGGTGATACCCATTGGCTGTCAGAGATAGGATAGATAAACCCAGCTTTTAACAATTTCTGCAATTCTTCTCTAACTATCTCCTTCAAGGCAGGATTGACTCATCTTTGAGGTTTTCTGAGTGGCCAACACTCATCCTTTATATAAATACGATGGGTACAAACTGCTGGATCAATCCCATTCATATCCTTGTAATCCCATGCAAAAGTATTTTTATGAAGTTTCAGCAAGTCCACAAGGCCCTCTTTTTGAGTATCTGATAGATCTCTATTGATATTCAAATATTTATTCCATTTCACTTCTATCTTAATAGTAAGATCAATCTGGTTTATATCAGAAAAATGAAAAGAAGATAATTCCTACGGCAACAAAGTATGCAATATATCAGTGGCTGCAGGAAAGTCCAAACTGGCAATATTCAGAACCAATTCCTGCAATTTTTGCTCTTCTATTGATTCATTTATCAGGATTTTATAAAGAATTGATTCCTCATCATATAACTGCATGAGTGGTCCTTGATTAATCATCATAAGGTGATTAATAGAGTCAATTTCTTCAGATTCTTCTCCCAAGATAGGCCAAACGGCTGCTTGTTGTTCAAGTTGGGGTTGTGCTGGAGAATACAAGGCTAATGTTTTTGTAGAACTCCCATCTAAAATAGTCATATCCCCTGATCTACACCCAATATATGCATTAGCTGTGGCAAGCGAAGGTCTACCCAAAATGACCAAATATCCTCCCAATGTTGCCTTTGGAGATAAAATCATAAAGTCTGCAGGATATTCCCTGGAATCTAGAATAATTACTACATCCTCTATAATACCATCAGGTCTCACTGTAGAGCTATCATCAAGCTATAGAACTATGGGTTTAGGCCTTAAACTATTGATCCCAAGATGTTTCATTACTTCCCTTGTCATTACATTAATGGCTGCCCCTAAATCAATCAAAACATTTTTTATTTGACTTCCATTAATGACTATACTCACAACAAGACTACCTGGATCAAAATACTTTGAAATGACAATTTTGCCTAACATAATATCAGCCAGTTGACCCATAACATGCACTGTTTGTGGATCCTTTTTCTTCCTGCTAGGTTTTTTTAGACATGCTTCTCTCAATGCCTCACCATATATGGGAACATCCTTTATTGCTTGTAACAATGGAATTTTAACACAAATGTGCTTCAGTTGATCAATAATATCAAATCTTTAATGTTGTTTAGTGGGGACTTCTTTTCTTGCAATCTATGGGGAAATGGTGGCAATATTTGATTCTGAGGTATTGTATATGTTGGATTAGAGATTTCTTGCTCCTCCTATACCTCAGTGATAACTAGATGAGAGGGATTAGATAAATTTGTTCCAGATCGGAGGTGAATATCATCTAGTGATAAAGAATAGGCTAGGTACTGATTAACATCAGTTGAATAAGCTTTTTGTTGTTGCTGAGACTTGATATTTGGATTTGGCAACGGTTGAGTAGGCAACTGTGTTGGTTTAGATGGTGCAGCAGTAGCTACAGGAGAAGGCATTAAAGCAGGAGGTTGTGGCTGCTGAATAGGTGGTTGATAACTAGAAGATTGGGCATTCCATGGTTGGCTTCCCCTCCATTGAGAAGTAGGTTGCCAATTCCCTTGAAACTGGTTTCCTTGGCCCTGAGGTGGGTACCAGTTCCCCTGTGGCTACTGCCACTGGGGCATTTGATTAGCAAAATGCTACCCTTGGCCTTGTGAACCATATCAATTTTGATAGTTACCAAGATTTTGAGAATACGGTGATTGCCATTGGTTATTTGGTACATAAGAATTTCCACTATAACTAGAAAAAGATAGTGGATCAGGTGGCATACCTTGTCTTTGGAAATTTGGTCTTCTTTGAGCAACATAGAAGAATTTCTCATCCTCACCTTGAATTGGCTTGAAGTCAGGTACCTCCATGTTTGCAACCATCTTACATCTCCAATCTTTCTTTCATTGTTTACAATGAGGATAGAATTCTGCAAGGAATGCATCAACCTCCTCATGCTTCTTCTTAGCTGCGAGTGTATCCAACTGGGTAACCATATTGTTTATAATGTCCTCCTTGAAGTCCTTTAACAGATGACTAAGTTCCAATCTAGAAACTCCAGTTCCAGATGCTGATAATGGTTCCCCTGGTTTAAATCTCCTATTCTTCTTAGAAGTAGATCTAGAATACTTCTTGCAAATTTGTCCTATTTCAGCCCAAGTGGATTGTGTAATGTCACCTCCTCCCATAAGATCCAAGGAATCAATACATTCATCACTGATTCCCCTCAAAAATATCAATTTGAGGGAATATTCGTTGAGAGTGCTATGCTTGGACTTTTTGACACTAAACAAAAACCTTTCCAAGTAATCTTCAAGACTCTCATCTTCAGTTTATGTCATTCTAAAGATATCATCCCCATGACGATTAGTACCTCTACAACAATCTTTGTATTTTGCAAGAAACAACCGTTTCATCTCATCCCATGTATTGATTGTGCTACTACCCAAGCTCATAAACCATCTCAAGGATGACTCCTTCAAAGTGGTAGAAATTGTTTTGAGTCTATGGGCATCTGTAGTATAGTCAAAACTCCTACAGAGAACATCAAACTCAAACAGAAATGTGTCTGGGTCCTTTGTCATCAATCCATAGAATATAGGGAGTGAAGATGCTAGAATGATCTTGAGATTAGCATTATCATGTTGATCAGAGATGGGAAACTCAAACGTTGGACCTGGTGGTGGTGGTGGATTATTCCCACCAAGAGGAGGGTTTCCTTTCATTAGAATTGTGGGGGTTGTTACTATAGGAAATTCTTCTTCTTGAAGACCAAAAAATAATTGAAGACTACCTTCTGGAATTTCAAATTCAGGGTGGTTCAAATTCTGTGGGGCTTGGTAAAATTCAACAAAAGGATTTATATCTGGGAAATTATCTTCTGCATGATTAGAATGAGTGGGCAGAAATCTACCTCTGGGGTCTCTTCTTCTTCTATGCATGTAGATTCATGAAATTTTCAAACAATAAAGAATCTCAAAAACAATTAACTAGAAACAATAATAACCATGAAAGGTTCTTAGTTTGACACCATCCCTGGCAATGGCGCCAAAAATGTCTACTCCAACTATAATAATAATAAATCTAATTGAAATCTCAATCCGAAGTTTGGATATTCATCTGGTAAAGTTACTATTTTCATGGCTAGTGTTTATTTAGTTATCAACCCAAAGACGTAAAACTTGAAATGGGTCTGCACTATATATGCACTAAGCTCCTTCAATGGCTATTTTGCATTGTTGCAGTAACTAACATTATGCGGAAAGGAAAGGCAAGAATGGAAATTATAGAAAGCTACAGGAAAACTTATAAAAACAATGCTGGAATGATCTAATATAAATAACAAAAATCACTCTATTCTGGCTTGGCTGCAGGAACAATCAGTGGATCTATTTCCAATGGCTGCAGGAACAGTCAAGGTACAAACTTCTACTACAACTAAAGAAGAAATAATTTTAATGAGCATAAACACACGATCACTCACCAAGTGGGCCCCCTTGGATGAGTGATATCAAGCTTCTAGAAAAATACTTTTAGCAGATCGGAACAACATATCTTTTATTCATTGCTTCTTGAAAATGATTACAAGTTTTAAAAGAAAAACTCCAGAATGCTTATCAAAATTCTCTGCTCTATTCCTTTATATTTTTTCTCCTCCCTAAGAAAAAAGGAAGAGCTTATTAAAAAGAAAAGATTAACTATAATGGACAACTCAAATCACGCCCAGAAGAAGAGGCAGATGATTAACAGATGAAGAAGATAACTAGAGCTTGATTGCAGGAAATGTGGATCTAAACTGAACCACAGTCTTTGCATGCTGTGGTGGTATTTTGCGAATTCAATGCCCACTAAAGTTAAACTTCTATAGTGTTGCTTGGCTGCTCTGCTCATGTCATAGCTTGCGCTCGCTCAGCTCCTCTTCAGTTTGATCTCTAATTATTTCTTACGTAATTCTTCCTTCTTCAAGCGCGAAAGGAGAATATCCACCGCGACATCAATTATTATCTGCACTACAACAAAAACAACATATAAGGACATGCATATGTATTTTATTTAACACATTCATTAATTCACATATGATATTACCCTAAATAATCTGCATAGCAATAGAAACAAATTACTTGGCTGCAGGAATAAATGGCATGGCTACAGGAATAGATTGACAAAGTTCAAACATGGTTTCATAAGTTCAGGTTTAACACATGGAGTACATATAATCAATTTACAATATTTCACCACTACTATGCAAACCAAAAGATGTTAAAAATCTAAGAGTTTCGATGATAAAAACATGACAAAGTCTCAACTTATCACTACCCACACCTATTTCCTACCTACCCTTGTTTCTTATTGAGCCACATGTCATGTTTGTGTGCTCACATATCCCTAGCCTTGCCTATATAGGCAGACTTATCTACTTTGTTTGTACGGGCAATCAATCTATATCTTGTAATGATCCAGTTGATCATATTTTGCATCTTGATAGAATACAATTTATTCCTATCATATATTTTGTCTCTCTTTTTTGTGCTTTCCATTGCCTCTAGATCTTGGCAAAATCTCCTAAAAATACCTTCATATCATTCCTATCCATCCACACATTCTTTTCTTTCTCCAATCAATTTGGATGCCAAGCATAAAATTCATAAATCAAGAAATCCACATGTATTCAAGGATCAACATGTCCCATCTAATCGACATGTCAAAACAAAGCAAAATATGATCCAAAAAAAAAATACAAAATACAAAATGCCACAAAGGCCCACAAAGAAAGAAGAAAAGTGAAAATTTATATGGGTTCCTAAGGCACTTGTACAAGCAATGCACTCTAAGGAACTACAAAAGCATCAAAAATAAAAAACCATGTGGATCCCTACACGGCTGCTTGAAGCACAAAAGTCTAAAGAAAAATCAAAATTGGCATCCAAAGTTGTTGTTTCTCCATCCAAACCTTTTGATTCTATTCTTCCATCACCTCCTTCATCCATTTTGGGTTCTTATGCCCCAAAATTTGTAACCTTTCCTCCATCCAAATCTTAAAATATGAGATTCACTTCTCCTCCATATGTCCACCATCCCTCAAGGTGTGTGCCAATGTTGATCTTTCCAAAATTTCCATCTAGCCATACACAATTCTTCCAACATCCCATCCATTATCCAACACCTCTTATCCAATCCTTTGCATAAATCCTTGTCTTAGTTTCATTTCATTATCCTGCCAACATCTTTGAGCATACCTTCATAGCCATAGTATATTGCAACTCATATTCCAAGGGTACCATCCAAATAAGCAAGACACTGGGGTCCTTCTTCCATCCCCTATCATGCCTTCAGTATCTTCCAAAAAAAAAATCAAAAAAACAATACAGAGAAATAATTTTTTCCACGAGTGAAAACCACTTCTTGTGGTGCCTTGGGCAAGTACCATGATGAAAACCTAACAAACAGGCATCATGTGTAATTTATTATTCTTTTACACTTTACACTAGGGGCAAGTTCCATCCATGTAAATCCATCTATTATCCTTCTTCCTCCATTATCCTTCATCCTCCATTATCCCTCATTCGCTCTATCTACATTCATATCCCTTTTCCACCTTTGATCTTGACAAGGTTAAGGATCTTTGCAAGCTTCATGTGTCCTATCTATTACACTTGATCTAGACCCTTTAGCTCCTATGCATTGCTCCCTTACATACTTCATTACCACCTTTGATCTTTCTTATCCTATTTGTCCCCTATCCAGATCTATTCCTTGATCTTGATCAACACTATGGACAAAATGCAAAAACATGCTTTCCACAAACCTCTTGACATGGCCACTTCTTTGGACCATATGGCTTCGTTGCGCTATATCCTTTCTTTACATCCCTAAAATCCTTGCTTTACATTGCTATATTTGGTCCGTGTGCTTGTATTAACATTGTGAGATAGTCATTGGCAGTGTCCACCATCATTCTCTTATGCATTCATGTACTCAAAAATTTCTTTTTCCTTGATAGACACTAGAAGCAAACATCAAAAAACTCTAAAAATCAGAAAAAGTCCTGAAATAATCCCTAAAAATAAAAATAAAATAAAATAACAAAAAAAAAAATCTTGAAAATCAAAGTATGAAAGCATGGATTGTCTATCAAATCAAACCAACAATAGACATACTCTAAAGTCTACAATCAAATGGATAACATGCCTAATCAACATTAACATCAACATCAACATGTCTTATACAAGGATTTGTATGCTCGAAACTGGACAAATCAGTCTTATACGAGGTACTCACTCTTTGAAACCAGACACTCTTATCAATCATCAAAAAAATCAAAAGAATGACATAGATCAGTGTGAGTACTAGATTTTGTCCTAGTTAGTCTTATCTTTATCAATTGATGGAAGAACATGTTTCATCTTTAAAAATCACTAAAAAACTTTCGCTTTCCTACTTTTCTGCTGTTCTTTTGCTTGTGCATAATCTTTAGTCACTTTCGTGACCCCCCTTGGTTCTCCTTAGAACCCTCATGGTTTGCAATCAATCAATATTATAGTCCTAGGGCACTTCAATCTTAAAGCCCTTAGCAACTCACCCAAGTCATCCTTGTGTCAATCAAGTCTGGATCATTCACTGTGAGTCAGTCATCTGTCTCCCACCTTATATAGAGTTTTGATCACTATCACCCTATCACACATGCAAAACAAGAACAACTGAAAACAACAACTCAAAGTGCTTGAGATATGATTGAAATTTTCTTTGTGTGTTGTCTTTTACATTGGTTTTTGATTATTATTCCCTGTGAGTAACTTGAAGAAGTCGATCTTGACTAAGAGGAGCAAGGACTGGGGGCATACTACTTTTCTTTGTTTTTTGCTTGTAGGGGTGATTCTCATGATCTGGAAACATCTAATTAGCTGGGTGTCTGTGATAAGTGCCAACACATTAAGGTGAAAATGCAATACATACCTTGACTCTGCTTATTTGTATGCTAGAGGGAGGTTGGTGTCATTTCTTTGACTATTTTGAGGGAATTTCTTTAATGTGCAATCTAGATGCATGCATAATTTGTCCAAGGATATGAACAAAAAAAAAGGGTCATTGTGGACAAGATAATTAATATTGCATATGAAAGGAAATGGACTCTATTTTGCCTGCTATGTTTGTAAACGCTCAGTGATGAAAACTAAGCATTCCAAATCCAATGACTAGGTTTAGGTTGCATTCATTCTAAATTTTATGCATGTTGAGTGATTTCGGCATGATAACAATGATCTCTTTATCTTCTGAATGAGAGTTTGAAGCATCATCATTTCTCAGCTAAGTGGTCTCTTTTTCATCATCATTTCTCCAATCGAGTACTTGTGTATTGAGATGTTAGCTACATATATAAGCATCTATCGCATTCATATTATTGCATGAAGAAAAATAAATATTTGCATTACTAGTTACTCATTTTCATTATTTATTTGCATATGAAAAGAAATAAAACAACATCCATACACACCTCCATTGCATACATCCATATTGAAAAGATATACACACATATAGAATAAACCATATAGAAAGACATATCATAATCAATCAACACAAGTGCGATGAAATCAAATCAAGAGCTCGTATATCTCATCATAATCTCAGTGTCCAAGAGTACAAATGATATCAACTATCAAATATAATGTCTCATTGGAGCAAAAGAATCGTATAAAATTGGCAACGATACCTTGAACCCCTTATATAGCCCAAACCCTAATTTTCAAACTTGCTTTGATGGTTATAAAACTTATATCCTAAGCTAAATCGACTGTCCCAAGTCCGTTTTCGGGATCAAAATTGAAATCTGACATAGTCAAAATTTCATGACATTGACCACTTAGCACTTTCATCCTCAAGTCAATTTTCAAATCATTTTGCGCTCAATTCAATTCTAAATCTTAATCTCATTCTCAAATCAACTCTGATTTTAATTCTTCAACATCAATGTTCGTTCTCAAATAATTATCATCGCCAAAAATTACCTAAAATCATTGTACCCTTGCTATCTTTCGATTTTGCTCTCGAGGGGGCATACTCATGACTTCATCATCTTTTCAGTGATTATCATCATTAAAAGTCAAGAAATTTTTCAAATCCTCATCTAAAGTCGAGCAAAATTCTTTTCATAACCAAACCTTGTTACTAGGGGCATCTTACCTAAATCATGTCATATCAATTTGAGATTCTTCGATGTCAAATAGAGCAATCTCTAGGGGCATATCAATCTTTGTCCTTATCTTAATCAATCTTCAAATCGATGTTCAGTTTCAATCACATCAAATCAAGCTGGATACTTTCTCTTGCTAATTGGTTCTTGTTCAATCAAGTTCATAATCAGTTTTATCTCACTTTGCTCAGTTGATTCTTGTTCAATCAAGTTCAAAATCGATTGCGTCTCTCGCTCAATCTAGTTCAATCAATTTCTAGATTAATGCTTATTTCTTGATCAATCAAGTTCAAGAACGGTATCTCACTCTTTATTGATTCTTGTTCAATCAAGTTCAAGATTGATATCACTTTAATCAAATCTATTCAGTTTCATCACTTCAAATCAAGATAAACATCTTGCTCTTCATTGGTTTGTGATCCATCAAGTTCAAAACTGATTTCTATTTGACATCAACTATACTTTGAACCAACGCGTTGCTCGCACATTAATTCAAAGAAGGGAAAATGTAATACCCTAAAAATGGTCACCTAAACCATGGTCCCCTAATCTCGACAACATCACCAAGGTCCTAACCAAAGGCAATTTAAAATCAATCTTGAGCACACAATTAATTTCTTAAATCATCAATGTCACATGGAAAATTAATCACTCTGAATTAGTTAAATATTTATTTAATTAATTAGTAAATAATTTTAAACAATTATCTTATTTATTTTATTAAATATCTTAGTATATTTAATAAAATAAGTCAATTTGTGATTAAATCATCAAAGAGAGGAATTAATTTGAAAAATAAATTAAAATTGCCATAAATCTTCAAAAAAGGAAACAAATCAAAAAAGAGGAATTGGAAATTATGAGCATAAGTCATCAAAAAAGAAATTAATTGGAGAAAAAAATTATTAATTGGAAAAAGAGAATTAAAATTTGAGAAAAGAAATTAAATGGAGATAATCTTGAAAATCAAATTAAAAACTGAAAGAAAATCTCAGAAAACCAATTAAAACAATTAAATCTCAAAATTGAATAAAATAGAGAATGAATCAGTTTTTTTTTTCTGATTTTATCTTAATTTTAGTTCAATTTTCTTTAAAACTAATAAGAGCAGCGAATCACATCAATTCACCTAGATTGTACTTCTTCTTGGAAAATCTTGACCGCTCATCATCATTCGATTTGGGCCATTTGTTTCTTTTTGAATTTTCTATAAATTCAGGCTCTCATCTCCTAATCAAGGATCCTGGAGAATATATTGTTATCATGTTGTTTTTGCTCTAGGTTCATTAAGATTTTTGTATTGAGAATATTTGCATATTTGTTAAATCATTTAACCTAATATTCATTGATCTTGCATATCTTGCATTTATCTAGCTTAATCTTGCATTCATTTAGCTCAACTTTGTACTCATATAGATTAAATCCTTTGTTTAGGTGTTGTCTAGTCACTGGTATTGCATATAAAAATATGAGAGCAAGACTAAACTCATATCTACTAGAAGGCAATAAGTCACTTTGTGATGGTTTATTGTTCATTGCTGATTGATTTACTAACCATGCATTTAATGACTTATTGAAGTGTTGTGTATTCCATATACAAATACAATCCACTTTCACACACACAAGATCTAATTTATTTCTCTCACAATATGACCGTTAAGAGGAGCCAAATTTGGGGCCGTATTAGAAGGCATATGGCATATACACCTTGGTCCTAATTTAGGACCAAGGCATGGTACGTCTTGGTTCTGATTTGGGACTAAGGTGTGGTACGTCCTGGTCCTACGAATCAAGACTCCAATCGGGGGATCAAGCTTGAAATGTAGTGAAAATGTAAGATGAATAGGTGGTGTGAACATAATCAATTCTATAATCAGGCCTTGGAGGACGAAACACAAAAGTGAGGCCTGGGTGAGGACAAAATTGTAGGTAAGTACAATTTAGGATGCTACAAAGGTCTTGTGTGGATCTATGGTGATCAGTAGGTTTATAGTCATGTGTTGTCACTTGTACTTAAATTTGTTTTTTGTGATGACATGGAGATTCCTTTAGCTCTTTCCATTGTTTATATCATGAAGAATTAGGGAGATTTATGGAGACTTGTGGTGATAGTTATATTTAAAGCATATTAGTTTCTAGGCTCTGCATATCATTGTGGATGTTCCTTGGTACTACATAATTTTGGTTACACTGTATGCATATGTGATGTTATTAGTGGATCTTTGGATGTCTTGATCATTATTAGATTTTACATTACCTTTACAATGGGAGTTCCTAGATTTGTACATTCTTCATTGACATGTTTGGCACTTGGAGCTCGTGATTGCATGTAAAGGGTTGTATATGTTGATGGCATAAGGTTCACTCGTTATGATTTGTATACCTTTGATCCATGGATAGCTGGATTTCTTAGAACTTGTTGTGGGTACTATTTTAGCTACAAAGATAATTTATTGGTTGCCACTAATTCATATTGCTACCTTCAGATCGAGTGGTGTGTATGGGATGTAAATATGGGTAATACTTATGCTTATTTTATGACAAACAATGTGGTAACTCTTTGGAGGGATTCTTATCTGTGTGCATTAGCATGATGGAGGATGAGAGAATTCATGCTTGGTATGATGATCACCTTGTTTCATAGTGTAGGTATTTTGATGGAGCACATGGAGCACTTTGATTCCTCGATGGTATATGTGGCTATGGATTATTCCCTTGTTTATATTTGAGGTACTTGTTACCCCTTATGCAATGTATATAACAAGTGGGAGAATGTTAGAAATGGGGTGTTGCACACCTTTCATAATGTTATAATGTTTAATTTATTATTATTTGTGGTGCACGTAGGGGACCCAGGGATACATGCATCCCATGAGAGTAACTTTGTTGGGACCACTTTATGTGTGGTATGTAAACATTGTGATAAATATTTAATGTGGAGCTTCTCATGGAAAAAATGTTTAATATTGGAAAAAATTAGTACAATATTAAGTGAGGGGTTCATGGTTTTATAATCTCATGGTAGAATTCACATGGCTTTGTGCAATACCACTTGGCCGTTTTGTATGATTTTTCTTCTATAGAAGTAAGAAGATATGTAGTTATCCAAGGTTGGATAGTTGATCATTTTGGCTAATGTATTGAAACAATCTCTCATATATATTTAATTATTGAGGGTTTGAAACATGGCCTAGGGTGTGTGGTTACATGATTGTTCACATGGAATTCTTGTAGAGACCTTTAGTTCCAGAATTGTTTGTGGAGGACTTTGAATATGCAATGTAATGATTTCATTACTAAATAATTTACATGAATGGTGGATACTTTTGGAGGTTGGATTTCTCCATATTGAGGGTTTTCCTAGGGTATATTTTGTGTCATATCTAATGGTATGAATTGTCTATTCTTTTGTATATGAATTATGAACACTTATTTGTATACATTTCTCTATTTGGGTTATGTCAAACTTTGTCATGTGTGGTTGGAAATTTTTTAATAACTAATGAATGAATGCAAGTCTTACAGTAGGTAAGAATTTCATTGAAGATTAAATTTGAAACACTATTTTTATTTTGTTTTAGGCTTGGAAACCCAACCCTCGACTTTGGATTTGCAAGTACAATTCCAGAAAAACAAGATGAGAAAAAATGACTTTAGCAATATGGCTAACAATTTGGCATATCATATGATGGTCCTAGTAGAAGTTTATGTAAAATTTCATTGAAATATTTTGGTTTAGGTTTAATAGTTTTAAAAAGGAGAATAGTTACATCTTTCATTAGAAAAGATAAGCCTAAATTCAATATAAAATCTACGTGAATAATTATGTTTCATCATCACTTGACTTGCTAGATTCACCTCTGCAAAATCTTGGATTAAGAGGCATGTTTTGTTGCAAGGTGTGTGCCCTTGGTCTCCTTGTGTTGTGCAACACAACGCTCAGGTTTGTGACATGGCTTAACCACCTCCTATGGATTCTATAAGTCTAGTGGTTGTATTGGGAATTAATGGTTAACCTTTTGGTGCAACGGCAACGACACTTGTAACAAGTGGTATCAGAGCTTGGTCACATGTTCAAACCCCTTGCTCATGCTGGAGGGGGGCGATTGTTGCAAGGTGTGCACCCTTGGTCTCCTTATTTTGTGTAGCGCAACGCTCAGGTTTGTGACATAGCTTAACCACCTCTTGTGGATTCTATAATTCTAGTGGTTGTATCGAGCATTAACAGGTTGATCTTTTGGTGCAACGACAACCGCACTTGTAACATGTTTAACTATTTTTTTTGTTTCCAATAGGATTGTATACCACTTATGATTCTTTGATTGTAGATTACTTAGTGATGCTCTGCAAAATGGGGTAATGTTAGACTAAAACCTGTGGTCATATAACACAAGAAAACACAAGAAACCAAGAGAAATGTTAGTGTTAATTAACCAAAAACTAGTCTAAGCAGGCATACCAAGAGAGACACTAAAAACAAAGTAAAGCATTTAACTATGAAAATGAATGCAAGAAGACATCTCCAAATGTCTTCTACCATGCTTGTAGCTCTTCCTCCCTTGTTCCTCTCCTCTCCAAGTTCCAAATTAGTGTAGCTCTTAGTAGCTTTTTGCACTATGGATGCCTTATGGAGGTTCAAGATGAAAAATGATTAATCTAAATGTTTATGCAAGTGTGAACAAAAGCTAAAAATGAGAGATTATCTAATTAGCTAGTGTTGATTTTAAACCAAAAGAGTGAATATGATTGATTTATGCTAAATACTCTCTAAAAATGACTATAATGTAAATGCATACAAGTTTTTAGGATCTGGATTATGAAGAAATGGACTTTATTTATAGGAAAAATGGAGTAATGGATGGTTGAGATTGAGTAATCTCAACAAGGGTCAGGATTGAATGATATTCAATCCATGAGAGGGCTTTCAACCCAATCCTATGTTGACAAGTATCAACATGAGATGGGTTGAGAGGAGAGGGAATAAGCATTAAATGCTTGACATGACCTGAAGGTTAACTTGGGAGGTAAGGTTAATGTTGAGTTGAATGGATAAATTCATTATTTAAAGAATAATGCTTTTATCCAATGGATAAACTCTTGTGCAAGAGTTAGTGAGGATAACCATGGTCAAAGCAATAAATGCTTGAGAAGACACATGGGTCACATGAGGGTTAAGTTAGGGATCAAAGTCCCTAACCATGTGGGTGAGTTGAGTTAACCATTAATGATCATGTAAGAGCCATAAGTGGTTTGGAGTCTTTGAGAAGTGACTCCAAGTTGCTTAGGAATGTGACAATATTTAGGGGATGGATAAGGCTAATTAGGAAGGGGTTTAAAAGAGTCTAGAAGGGGATTAGGATTGCAAGTGGGTTTGGTGGGTGAGGGAAAATAGGATTTTTATTAAAATAAAATTCATTTATTTCAACAAATAGGTGCAAGTTGCATTTTTAGGAGAATGCAAGTGGGGGGGATTTAATGATTTAAATAAATGTTTGTTTTATTTATTTATTTAAAAGAGGAAAGGGGATTAAATTAAATAAATAGGATTCATTCATTTAATTGATTGTGAATTTGTTTTAATGAATTAATTAAAATAAATTGAATAATTTATTTAATTAATAGGAGAATATTTGAAGATGAATTAATTAAATGTTAATTTAATTAACTAATGGCTAGTGGGTTTTTTTTAATCAAATAAATAGCAAATATTCATTTAATTAAAATGGACAGATTTATGTGACTGCATTTGCCCCTCTTTAAGACGGTGCGGTTTAACGTGTCGTTTCAAAGAAATAAAAATAAGTGTGAAGAAATATGCCCCATAAAATGTTAATTTAATGGGTGGTATGCCCCCTCGAGAGATGGGCCGAAAAATTTCAAAAAATTGGGCGATCTCTCAAAAAACAATGAAAATTGGCGAGGTGATAGAAGAGAAGAATTGAGCAATACTGGTGAAAAAATAGAAGAAATTGGAGATAAAATAGAGAAATGGGAGGCTCTGAAAGTTCACAAGGACCATGGCAGTGAGTGGGGTAAAATTAGGGTTACGACAAAGAGTATATATGGGGGGGAAGGGGTAAAAATAGGCTCATTTGCATTCGTCTTCGTAGTGATTTTTGAGCTCTGATAGTGACCTTTTGAAAGACCAAGCAACAATTAGGATGCCGGTATCAATAGAAGATCATCGGCTACAGCGATTTCGTTGATTTCAGCAGCCAGACAACTATGGACCAATGGTATGTGAATTTGAATTTTTTATTTTTATGCATTTTTGATAGTTTTTTAGCTTGTCCAAGTTGAGTTAGAACAATAGCGCTAAAACTGTGTTTTGGCATTGTCAATTTCTTTAGCGTTATTGTGCCGCTATAGCACTTTTGCATAGTGGCTTTAGCGCTTTTGTCAAGTCTAGGGCTATGGTATAGTTGTTTTAGTGTTGTTGTGTTTGTAGCGCTAGTGTGTATGGCTTGTAGCACTTTTTATTTGATGTGGCGCTATTGTATAGTTGATCTAGCACTATTGTTGGTTTGGCACTATTGGGTAGTGGATTTAGTGCAGTTGTCAAAATATTAGCGCTATTGTTTGCAGAGTAGCATCTTTGTTTAGGAGGGTAGATGCCCCAGTGTGTTTGAAAAAGAATCTCCTGATGCCAACGATGGATGGATGGAGATGTGATTTTGAGAGTTGTTTTGAATCATAGCAACCTTGATGAGACTTAGGTCATTAGGATAAATGTTTGTTGTAGTCTAGGTGTGCCATGATTGCTGACCTATTTAGACCCGAAGATACTTGATCAAAGTATCTGTTGATAGTCTAGGTTTAAACCTAAGAAAGTTTGAAACAAAACAACTGATGACAATGGTTGATGCATGTGTGTAGGAGGATCTTCATATCTTAAAGATGCGTGAGAGGCATCCAGTCACACAGGTGCTACACGATCGATTGACAGAGGCCGAGGTGGATTGCATTGCAGCGACAGGCCTATATGATGTTATGTATATGCCCGTGATTCAGACGAATCGCAGGTTGATCACAACATTGGCAGAGTGGTGGCATAGTGAGACATGCACGTTTCACTTAGCACAGGAGGAGATGACGGTTACACTGGAGGATGTACGGCGCATCCTACACATTCCTATTCGAGGAGAGTTGGTGATGTATGATCGATCTTGGGGGACAACAACAGTGCAGAGATTTTTTGATGAGGATGTATTTATTCATGATGGCTCGATAGCATGGGAGGATATAGCTGCTTTGTATGAGCCACTACTGTCTATTTTATTAGTTATTGTTGGGGGCCTGCTATGTCTAGATTAATGATCGCATGGACTGGCTGTTGGTTGGGGTCAGGTGATCGAGCAGATGATGACAAAGGGGACTCGGTTTGCATGGGGACTGTGTGTATTATTGCACTTATATCGGGAGCTACATGAGGTAGTATACTAAGAGGTGAGCTCATTGGGAGTAGGGATCACTCTGCTTCATATTTGGACATGGGAGAAAATTCCTATGATGCGACCCATGAGTCTAAGATTCAGAGCAGTGGACCAGCTGTATGTATACATGTATGGAGGTATGATGAGTCAGCCCCACTTGGGGAAGTTAGAGTGGTGGCGACGGGCACTGGATGATTTAGATACCGTGATCTGGAGGCTGTACATTGAGTTTGAGCCCTAGGAGGATGATGTAGAGGCCTTTTTGTATGTGTTCATGACACGATACCTCATTGGTAGGATAGCCTACAATGTGGAGAGACAGCTTCCAGGGAGATTACTGAGACAATTTGGGTGGAGGTAGGGATTGCCTAGTGGATCAGGAGAGTATACATGGGTGGTACGAGAGAGGTTCTTATGGGGGCCAGTATTACCCTATGATCAGGCTTTGGTAGAGTTCCGCATGCTATAGGCGAGAGCATGGCAGATGAGGCCGGGGATGGTAGATGTAGGGGTTACAGAGGAGTATACATAGTATATCGTGGCACATCTGATTCCTTGGATATCCGATCCAGCAGAGACTATTCCTTCCTTCGAGGAGGAGGAGGGGAGACAGAGATGGAGGAGGAGAGGAGGTCGCATAGGTGGACGAGGGAGAGGAGATGGTGGTGGTGGGGATGAAGGAGGTGGTGATGGAGAGGAGGAGGAGGGGGTGGGGGTTTTGGAGGAGGTGGTGGATTCAGAGGTGGAGGTGGGGGTGGTGGATGATTATAGCGGAGAGGGAGAGGTGGTTAGCCATTGTGGCTATCACAGGGTCCTTTGATGCAGGGAGGCATCAGATTAGGTGGCAGAGATGCGGGGGAGGGATAGGTACCTATGGAGACAGGAGAGGGAGCCACTAAAGAGGGACTTATCGATACAGGGGAGGGAGCTATAGGAGGAGATCTATGGGATCATATGATACTAGTTTTGCAGACTTGACTAGAGGATATGGAGGTAGAGGTGGCAGCTAGAGATGTGCAGTTGTCTGCATGAGAGTCAGAGTTGACCATAGTGTTGCGGGAGAGGGATGATGTAGTGGAGAGATTAGCAGAGTTGTAGGAGAGAGTCCGGGTTGGAGTAGGAGCACAGGGTCCTACTGGGGAGGTGATGAGGGAGATTCGGTGAGCATAGGCTGAGATATAGTATTGGTGGAGGTTATATAAGCAGGTAGTGCCAGCTAGTCAGTGAGCACTGAGCTATTCCCAGATGCGGCGAGCGAGATCAGAGCGGTCTCAGAGGATGCAAAGCAGTGGTGGTGTGATGGGTCCTCCACAGCGAGATAGGTCAGGTTGTGCAGGGGTAGTGGGGGAGCAGGTGGTGATGGTGGTGCAACATCTGGTCAGAGTGGCATCTGAGAGAGCATTTTGTATGTTATCATATTTGTCATTTTTGGACTGTGTCTTGGATGGCTCTTGGTAGCCGATATTTTGGACTTCATTGTACTCTAATACATGTATGTTTTTGGCGATATGATATGATATATGAGGAGATCCCATATTCTGTGATGATATGTATGGATTTATGCAGGATGATGATTTATGATGTATGCTTAGATGGATATTTATACTTTCTAGATGTATGTGTTTATGAGATGATTCCTATATGCATGTTTTATGAATGTGGTTCTAACATTTGGATGCAGGTTTATATGCATGATTTGTTGGTGTGAAATTTTTTATGTATGTAATGCCATGATGATGATTTATGCATGATGCTAATGATCCTAATAATGATATAGACAATACTTGTGCTTTATGTCGATTAGATGATGATATGATGATATGCCATGATGTTTGATGCAATGTGTGAATGATTTATGTAAATGTATCTAGATGGTTAAAATAAATGCAATATGGATGAACAAATGTTTATATGATGATTTCTACATGAATGCATATGTAAAATGTATAAACCAATGTTGAAGCAAATGGTGTTGTTTGTGATGATCTAAATGTTGATAAAATATAGCTAAGTGAAATGATAATGCAACTCATGGGTAATGAATAACTGCACTTTAATGCAATTAAAAAAGATAATGAATGCATTCTAATGAATCTTAAATGAAATTTGTTGTAAGATGAAATGAATGAATATAAGAATACACTAGATGGATAAATGAATGCACTTAACTTGTGGATAGATAAATAAATACATGCAACTATGGAAATCTAAACAAATGTATGGGAAACAAGTTAAAATGATGATAAATGATGAGTGTAAATGATACTAAATGAATGCACAGTAATGGCTAATAATGGTAATAAATGCAATGATGAGAATTTTTCATATAAATAAATCTACATGTTGTGATTGTGCAAAAATGATAATGAACTTTAGGTATGTACATGCAACTAAATGATATTAAACACACCTTGAATGAATATTGAAGAATGAGGTTAATAAAACCTATATGCAAGTACATGATAATGAACTATATGCATTTTAAATGCAACTAAATGTAATGAAATGATGATGTGCTCATGATAGATGAATGCAAGGTTGTTTAGACTTTGCATGATGCACTGACAATGTATCAAAGAACTCTGTTGTGATTGTATCCAAGACCAATTCATTTTTCAAATAACTTATCATATTAATCTTGTTCACACTTGCATACAAAACCATGCATATGAATGATGAATGATTAAATGGATGGGTGATATGCAACGGAATGCAATATAAACAGATGAGATGGAATGATGATTCATAGTGCTTTATTTTCATCATTGAGAATGGTAGTATCAATCTTGGATGAGGCAGTAGGAACCAAGGATGGAGCATTGTACTTGCAAACAAGTAGCATAAATAAATAATAAAGAATATTGACCCTCCATAATGGTTCATGCTCATATGGTCGAGGTATATGATGTAGCCAGCAAGCCCTAGTGATCCATGACTGTATTTTGCATAAGATCATGTAGCTTAGTGAACTTCCCATGTAGACACCATTAGTACATGCCCTAGAACTCCATTGGAATAATTCACAGAATATACACAAACAATGATCAGGAACCATCCTGGCCACTCTAATCACTTGTGGATATCCCGGAGTAGCATAGGAACCTGAGATAAATGAGTAAATAACCTACAAATCAACCAAGTACTTGATAGCTTAAACAAAATTTTATTGTCAAAGAAAATGTTATCTTGTCTTTGTTTTGGTAAGGAAGGATACATCCTTGTTAGGAAAGTTTGCGTGTCAATGTTGATTGTTTGGTTGATATGATAAGTGGTCATCTGTTTGAGTATGTCACAATGTTTGTTTGGTATCTAATTGGATGTGATAGTTCTGATACTTAATATAAGTACAGATCCAATAGCCAACAAGATGAGAGGGGGGGGTGAATCATACAAACTTAATCATCCATAAAAACATCAGATTCAACCTCGGTAACATATATATCAGTCATATAACCAAAACTGTCAAACATGCAAACTCAAAAGCATATGAACAATATAAACCTCGTAACACCAGATTTAATGTGGAAACCCAAATAGGGAAAAACCACTATGGGATTTCGGACCCACTAAGAAATATACTCTTCTAGAGTATGCTCAGTTAAAAGCATATCCTGTTAAAGATTACAAACACATTGCTAGATGTGACCCGGTTAAGGGATTTCCCTCAGATCTGTAAGGATCTTCAATTTGTTAGAAGTGACCTTGTCAAAGGATTTCAAACACTCAATAAGAATGTCACCTTGCTAGAGGATTTACATATAAGACTGTTAAGTCCACTCGGTTAAGATATTTTCTGCTACTTCTCAAAATAACAGTAATAAAGATATGTGTGCAACTTCACATCTAAAAATGCTAAAGCAGATTCTTATTTGTTCAATACAATCTAGACATAGAACTAATCTTGTCTATCTACTGGGCATCTATACTCTGTTATTCTAACAGATCTTTAAGCTTCTGTGCTACCTAATCACTATGTACCATCCCTATGCATACACTTGCCCGCATACATTGTTTATCAACAGTTTCCTATTTATAAACAATCTTCTAACCGCTTAATCTCATTGATCACATTTCCCATGATCAATCATAGCCATCAGGTCTTGAATCTTGTCCAGGTTCAATGTATTCTTCAATCTGAAAATGTTTTACCTTGCCTTGGAACTTGCATTTTCACCTTGGAACTTGTGTTAGGGTAATGTGGTTCAATCTGAGCTGTAGATCTTCCTGTTGACCTTTCTTTACCATAGATTCTTTAACAATCTTCATACACGGCTTACCAATCATTTAATTCACTCTAGCTCATCAAATTCCTTCATTAAATATCACATGTAAACATTTAATACATTCTATTATAGCTCGGTTGTAACTCGGTGAATACTAAACTTCACTCGGTAGACATTCAGCCTTCATTAACCGATAGCGATAACCTTAGGGTTTACCGACTAGGTTCTTTGCTCGGTAACATAGTGTAGTATTAACCTTAACATTTTACAACATATGTATGATGTTAAAACAATCTAAAACATCATGATCTCATCATTGTCTGACTCTGTAGTAGTTGCCCGTTGAATACCTTATTCATCATATTCTTTCCTCTGTCTTTCACCGACTTCTTTATAATCTTCATATCATACTTCTCAAGATATGGCAACATCATACTGAATTAGAAAATCAATTTCTTGACATCAATAACAAAATAATAATATCAAGATAGTAAAACATCTTTAATCAGTTATGTCCATAATCATCAACAACCTTCTCAATATCCTTATTAAAATGTCAACAATCTTTCATTGTCTGTTATAATGTAATATTGAAAACAATCTCCCCCTTTGGAATTGATGGCAAAACCAATTGATTTGAACTTTAAAAGATTTGGATTGCTGTGATTCTAAAATGTTGAAATGCTCTCCCCCATACATTAGACTTCTCTTCTGTTTTCTCAATCTTTATTTCAATCTGTAGTCTTCTTTCAGTCTTCTCCCATATATTAGTCTTCTCCCCCTTTGGTAGGTCTTCTCCCCCTTTGACAACAATGCAAAAAGTAAAGAACTAAAACATAATTTCTTTCTATAAGAAGTTATTTCCTACTGTTGTATATCAATTGAGTCTTGGTTAGAGCATTTGTCATCAATTCCTATTCCCTGTAACATTCTCTGTATTATTCCAGTATAAATTCCAATACACTTTTAGAAAACATTCTAAAGTGTATAACTCCAACATCAACTCCCAAAAGATATTCAATAGAGTCATCGGATTGATGCTTTCACCGAACTCGGTCAGTGAGTAGAAGACAGGGGTAGGATGCCTAACTTACTTCTGAGATATTCAAAAGTATCCTTTGGTAGTGGCTTGGTGAAGATATCTGCTATTTGTTCCTTTGTGCTAACATATTGCAACACCACTTTCTTCTCTTGAGCTTCATCTCTAAGATAATGATATTTGATAGATATGTGCTTTGTCTTAGAGTGCATAACAAGATTCTTTGAAATGTTAATGGCACTAGTATTGTCATAGAATATAGTTACTGGCTCAGTAACTTTCTCATTTATACCTTCCAACAATTGTTTGATCCATGCAATGTTGGTGCAATTCAGTGCCACAACAACATATTCAGCTTCGATTGTTGCCTGAGAAACACATCTTTGTTTCTTGCTAAGCCAACTCACTAGTCTTTCTCCTAAAAAGAAAGCTCCTCCACTTGTGCTTTTCCTGTCATCAATGTTGCCTGCCCAATCAACATCAGTATAAACTCTTAAATCAAAATCATTTCCTTTCTAATATACTAAGTCATAATCTTCAGTGCCTTTCAAGTATCTGAAAATTCTTTTGATAGCCATCATGTGTGTTTCCTTAGGATCAGCAGAAAATCTTGCAACAATACCTACTGCATGTGCTATATCTGGCCTCCTGTGAACAAAATATTGTAGCTTTCCAATCATAGATCGGTAAAGTGTCTCATCAATAGATGCAGATTCATCATTCTTTGATAGTTTACAGTTGGTAGTCATAGGAGTACTTACTAGTTTTGAATCCTCCATTCCAAATTTCTTCAAGATTTCCTTTATGTACTTGGATTGAGTAATGAAAATCTCATTTTTCATTTGCAGTATCTGTAAACCTATAAAATACTTTATCTCACTGATTAATGACATCTCAAATTCTTTGCTCATTTCATTTCTAAAGTTTTTGCATAAAGAGTCATTTCCACAAAATATAATATCATCAACAAATATGGTTGAGATTAGTATTCCATTTTCATCATTCTTCATGCACATGTTGATATTCTCACTTGTCCTTTAAAACCAATCTTAATCAAATAAGAGTGCAATCTCTCATACCATGCTCTTGGTGCTTGTTTCAGACCATATAAAGCTTTGTTCAACTTATATACCTGATCTTTATTATTGTCTTCAACAAATCCTTCAGGTTGTTCAATGAAAACTTCTTCTTCTAATATTCCATTTAGAAATGCAGATTTGACATCCATTTGATATACCTTGAAGTTCTTGAAAGCAGCATATGCCAACAATGTTCTTACTCCTTCAAGTCTAGCAACAGGTGCAAAAGTCTCACCATAATCAATTCCTTCTTCTTGGGCATAACCTTTGCAAACTAATCTTGCTTTATTCTGAATGACCTCCCCTTTTTCATTTAGCTTGTTTCTGAAGATCCACTTCATACCGATTACATTTTTGTCCTTAGGTCTTGGGACCAGTGTCC
Organism: Cryptomeria japonica; assembly: GCF_030272615.1. Classification (NCBI taxonomy): domain Eukaryota; kingdom Viridiplantae; phylum Streptophyta; class Pinopsida; order Cupressales; family Cupressaceae; genus Cryptomeria; species Cryptomeria japonica. Next base: position 10,304,783 of record NC_081415.1, on the reverse strand, counting down.
ATGTGTCATTCTTCTTGATTTGATCAATCTCTTCTCTCGTAGCATTTATCCAATCTTCACTGTTAAATGCCTCTTTCACTATTCTTGGTTCAAATTCAGATATCAAACATGTGTTCTGTCTTAGTTTGTTCCTTGTCATCACTGGATCATCCTTATCTCCTATAATTTGACTTCGTGCATGATATCTTCTAACATATTTGGCTAATACAGGCTCAGTAGGTTCTGTATGATCTCCTTCATCACTTGGTAACTAGATATTTTCTTCATTTTCTTCAACAGTTTTCTCGGTAGGACTTCTCGGTTGTACATAGACAAATCCATCATAGTCTTCTAGTTCTTTGGAATTTTCTTCATCATTTCTTTCTGCAAATTCATCAATTTTCACATTTGCACTTTCTACTATTTTGTTAGATGATTTGATTAGACATTTAAATGCTTTGCTTCTAGAAGAATATCCTAGAAATGTTCCTTCTTCACTTTTCTGATCAAACGTGCCATTTCTATCATCTTTATGAACATAGCATTTACTTCCAAAGATTTTAAAATAACTTACATTAGGTTGCTTGCCATACCAGATTTCATAAGGTGTCTTCAAAGTACCTTTCTTCAATTGAACTCGGTTCAAGGTGTAAACAGCTGTGCTTATTGCTTCTCTCCAAAATGTTTGTGGAACTTTCTTTTCAATCATTAGTGTTCTAGCACAATCCACAATAGATCTGTTTCTTCTTTCAACTATTCCATTCTGCTGTGGAGTTCTCGGTGTAGAGACTTGTCTTTTTAGACCATGATCATTGCAAAATAAGTTGAACTCATCAGATGTGAACTCTCCTCCTCTATCTGATCTAAGACATTTCAGTTGTCTTCCTGTTTCATTTTCAACTCTAGCCTTGTACCATTTAAACATTTGAAAATCTTCTGATTTTTCTTTTAAAAACATTACTGACATTATCCTTGAATAATCATCCACAAATAATATGAAATACTTATCACCATAATAACTTTGAACTTTCATAGGACCACAAAGATCAATGTGCACAAGATCTAAAATTCCCTTAGAAGTGTAGGACTTACTTGTAAAGCTTGATCTTGTCATCTTACCCATCTTGCATCCTTGACACATAGCATTCTTAGGTTTTTCAAGACTCGGTAGACCTCTTACTCGGTGCTTCTTACTTATTTTGATCAGATTGTCAAAATTAACATGACAAAACCTTTTATGCCATAACCAGGTATCATCAATCTTTGCATACAAACACTTATTGTGAGTTGAGTCAAGGTGAAATGTATTACCTTTTGTTTGTGTCCCGGTAGCAACTAACTTTCCATTCTTGTCATGAAATTTGACAATTCCTTTCTAAAATTTTATTCGGTAACCTATGTTGTTTAGCTGTGCTACACTCAACAAATTGTATTTCAAACCTTCAACCCATTAAACATCATTGCATCTTGCATTATCAAGAAGTGTTATGGATCTTTTACCTCTTACCAGACATGGTGCATCATTACCAAATCTAACATAGCCTCCATCATAATCTTCTAACATAACAAACTTGTGTTTATCTCCTGTCATATGATGTGAGTATCCACTATCTATAATCCAAGAATCATTAGTGTTTATGTGAGATATTAGGGCTTTTTCTTCATACCTTTCTTCATTTGATCCATCCTTGATAGCCACATAAACAACTTCCTCTGTATCAGTCTCATCTGATTTATCATCGTTAGATTCCTCATCAGCTATTAAGCATGTCTTTCTATCTCTTCTTCTGAAGTCTCGGTGTCCTCTATAATGGTTATCTTTCTGTTTGTCATCTCGGTAATCTCTCTTTTCAGTAAAATCTTTGTCAGGACAGTTAGAAGCCATATGTCTAATCTCATCACAATTGAAACATTTCAAAGGTAGTTTCCTTTATACTTACCTTTGCCTCTCGGTAACCTTTTGGCCAATAGTGCTTCAAACTTTTCTTGCTTTCTGATTTCTTCATACAGTTTGTGTACTTCTTCCATGTTCTTCCAAAATCTTTCACTTGCTCCACTGTGATCTCCTTCAGAGTACTTATACTTTCTTTCATTGTAATCATTAGATTCATTCAGATGAAAAGAACTAAATGCAGATTCAACTTTATTTACCGAAGATCCACTATTATCAAAATTACTTAACTCAAATGCATGTAGCTTACCAATAGTAGCATCCAAAGAAACTAGCATATTAGGTACAGACCTCAATTCATTGATTACAGAGACTCGGATTGCATAGGCAGGTAGAAGGGTTCTTAACAACTTACTTGTTACATCCTTTTCTTCAATAGTTCCTCCTGCTCCTTTGATTTGATTTACAATCTCCTTTAGTCTTGTACTATACTGGGTTATGTTCTCACCTTCATTCATCCTCATAGATTCAAGTTGTCCTCTTAAACTATCTACTTTTGCTCTTTGAACATGTTCATCTCCTCCATATACTGATATGAGCTTATCCCACATTGCCTTTGCATCATTGCAGCCTTCTAGATCATTGAACTCTGAGTCGGTCAATGCAAATGTTATTTCAATCATTGCTTGAATATGTTCTTGCTTCGCCTTTATCTCTTCCATAGTCAATGGATAGGTTCTTGGTGTGACAAAATCATTCTCCAGATAATAGACAGCATATTCTCCAACTCCTGATAGATGTAGCTTCATCCTTTTCTGCGATGTAGAGAAACTTGACTTGTTCAGCTTTAGTGTATCCCTCTTATACATCTTTGGATCTTTAACTCAAGTTCCTTTAAACTTTCCTTTCGGAGTCCAAAGCTCTGATACCAATTGATAGTTCTGATACTTAATATAAGTATAGATCCAATAGCCAACAAGATGAGAGGGGGGGGGGGGTGAATCATACAAACTTAATCATCCATAAAAACATCAGATTCAACCTCGGTAACATATATACCAGTCATATAACCAAAACTATCAAACATGCAAACTCAAAAGCATATGAACAATATAAACCTCATAACACCAGATTTAACGTGGAAACCCAAACAGGGAAAAACCACTGTGGGATTTTGGACCCACTAAGAAATATACTCTTCTAGAGTATGCTCGGTTAAAAGCAAATCCTATTAAAGATTACAAACACATTGCTAGATGTGACCCGGTTAAGGGATTTCCCTCAGATCTGTTAGGATCTTCACTTTGTTAGAAGTGACCTTGTCAAAGGATTTCAAACACTCAATAAGAATGTCATCTTGCTAGAGGATTTACATATAAGACTATTAAGTCCACTCGGTTAAGAGATTTTCTGCTACTTCTCAAAATAACAGTAATAAAGATATGTGTGCAACTTCACATCTAAAAATGCTAAAGCAGATTCTTATTTGTTCAATACAATCTAGACATAGAACTAATCTTGTCTATCTGCTGGGCATCTATACTCTGTTATTCTAACAGGTCTTCAAGCTTCTATGCTCGGTAATCACTATGTAGCATCCTTGTGCATACACTTGCCCGCATACATTGTTTATCAACAGTTTCCTATTTATAAACAATCTTCTAATTGCTTAATCTCATTGATCATATTTCCCATGATCAATCATAGCCATCAGATCTTGAATCTTGTCCAGGTTCAATGTATTCTTCAATTTGAAAACATTTTACCCTGCCTTGGAACTTGCATTTTCACCTTGGAACTTGTGTTAGGGTAATGCAGTTCAATCTGAGTTGTAGATCTTCCTGCTGACCTTTCTTTACCATAGATTCTTTAATAATCTTAATACACAGCTTACCAATCATTTAATTCACTCTAGCTCATTAGCTTCCTTCATTAAATATCACATGTAAACATTTAATACATTTTGTTATAGCTCAGTTTTAACTCGGTGAATACTAAACTTCACTTGGTAGACATTCAGCCTTCATTAACTGATAGCGATAACCTTAGGGTTTATCGACTAGGTTCTTTGCTCGGTAACATAGTGTAGTATTAACCTTAACATTTTACAACATATGTATGATGTTAAAACAATCTAAAACATCATGATCTCATCATTGTCTAACTCTATAGTAGTTGCCCATTGAATACCTTATTCATCATATTCTTTCCTATGTCTTTCACCGACTTCTTTATAATCTTTATATCATACTTCTCAAGATATGGCAACATCATACTGAATTAGAAAATCAATTTCTTGACATCAATGACAAAATAATAATATCAAGCAAGTAAAACATCTTTAATCAGTTATGCCCATAATCATCAACAACCTTCTCAATATCCTTATTAAAATGTCAACAATCTTTCATTGTCTGTTATAATGTAATATTGCCAACAGGATGTGCATGTACAATGCGCTACCATGTTTTTGATTGATTTTTGATGTTTTATCATGTTTTTTTGGAGTTTGTGAGTGTTTTTTGGATGTTTTGGTATTTTGTGAGACTGTTTCGAATAAAGAACTCAGTGAATCATAAGTAATGTAGAATCCACTTCCATCAATAGGTTAAGGACATTGCCCCTAGTTTAGACATGACTTATGAAAAAGCGGGACGCAAGACGCATGAAGTACTATCCTTGATTGCAGATCAATAACAAGCTATGGTTTGGACTGATGGATGAGTGGATGCAATGAATGTGATTGCAACAAGTCTGAAAAATAATGGAGCCATAGCCTTTACGAGTGGCACCTGTTTGCCAGGTTTTCACCATCGTACTTACCCAAGGTGCCACCAGAGTGGTTGTTCACCGTTTGGATGCATGATTTTTTTTCTTTACTATTTTGATTTTTTTTTGTTTTTCTTCAGGATATTTATCTAAATGTTTTTTGTGTTTTTCTTATATGTATGGGAGCTTGATGCTCTATACAACTTATGTATAAAACCGTTTGAGGTGCATGTTGTTGATCACATCTGCTAGCGGGTATCCTTCTGAAGTAGCTAATTGATATGCTCCAGACCCAAATACAATAGTGATAACATATGGATCTAGCCAGTTTGATTCAAACTTTCCCTGATGTTCTCTTTTTGGTTGGTTACGAGGATTCTCTTAGAGAACAAGATCACCTACCTCAAATGTGCGAGGTCTAACTCGCTGATTATAGCTTCTTCTCATGCATTGTTGATAGGATTTGAGGTGATTGTATGTAGCTTGTTGTTTCTCATCAAGTAGCTCTAAATCTTGGAGATGTGATACTTGGTATGCTTCATCATCTATGAGATTATGCAAGGAAACCCGTAGAGATGGTATCTCAACCTCAATAGGAAGGATGACTTCGGCTCCATAGACTAATGAGTAGGGAGTTGCACCTATAGGGGTTTGAATGCTAGTTTGATATGCCCATAGTGCTGGATTCAATTGAACATGCCAATCACGACCGACATCATTGACTATATTCTTGAGGATTCTCAATATGTTTTTGTTTGATGCTTCGGCCTAACCATTGCCTTGTGGGTAATAGGGAGTGGAAAAGTGGTGTTGGATGTGAAACTTCTTACAGAGCTCACGGACATCCTGATTTTTGAAAGGAAGACCATTATCTGTGATGATGGACATGGGTATACCATACCGGTAGATGATGTAATTAAGGATGAATGAGGCGATCTTCTTGTTGATGACTTGGGTAAGTGGAACGGCTTCAATCCACTTTGTGAATTATTTGGTGGTGGTAATAATGAATTTATGGTCATTAGATGAAGATGGATGAATCTTACCTACAAGGCCAAGCCCCCATTGATAAAAAGGCCATGGTGTCGTGATTGGATGCAATTCCTATGCTGGTGCATGTATCAGGTCTCCATGAACTTGGCATTTCTTGCATTTTCTAGCAAAGTAATAGGAGCCTTTTTCCATAGATGACCAATAGTATCTAGCGCATATGATCTTCTTTGCTAGGGATGGGCCACTTGCATGAGTTCCAAAAATTCCTTCATGTACCTCTTCCAAGGCCTTTTTTATCTCATCTTGTTCCAGACATCGAAGGGGAGTACCATCAAGACTGCGTTGGTATAGGGTTTCAGCAATAATGGTATACCAAGCGGTTTGGCAAATGAAGGTTTTACGTTGGTTATTTGATTGGTTACGAGGAAGTGTGTGATTGCGGAGGTAGGATTAAAACTCACCATACCATGGGGATTCAGAACCGATAAGGCAACATATCATCTCGGATTCAAGGATATCATAAGCGGGAATCCAAAGCTATTCTACCAAGAACTCATAGCGTGTTGAATTTTGTGGAAGATCTAGGAGAGATGCAATGGTACCCATAGCGTCAACAACTCAATTTTGATCTCTGGGAATCTGCTCAAAGGTGATAGTAGTAAATGATGCCTTTAAATTGTCCATCATTTTCTTGTACGATAGAAGTTTGTCATCCTTAGTCTGATATTCATCTGTTACTTATCGGATGACCAGTTGGGAGTCGCCGTATATCTGTAACTCTTTTAATTTCCTTTGGATGGCTAGTCGGAGTCCTGTGATCAAGACCTCATACTCAGCTATGTTGTTCATGCATGGAAATGTGAGCCTATAAGACTTTGGGATGTTGTCACCTTGAGGTGTGATAAACACAATGCCTGCCCCCGAGCCATGCCTAGTGTATGAACCATCAAAGTATAGTTTCCATGGTTGTGCTGTTGTGATCTTGAATATCTCTTCATCAGGAAAATTGGAAATGAGAGGATGATTGCCTATGAGTGGTGCATCGGCCAACTGATTTGCAATAACTTGACCCTTGATAGCCTTACGGTCCACATACTCAATGTCAAATTCACTTAGAATCATCACCCATTTGGCTAAGCAGCCAGTCAATGTTGCTTTACTGAGTAAGTATTTTAGTGGATTGATCTTGGCAATGAGTTGTACTTTATGTGTTAATAGATAGTGCCTCATTTTAGTGGCTGCCAAGATTACTACTAGGCAAGCTCACTCAATAGGTGTATAATTGAGTTCATAGCCGACCAGTGTGCGAGAGATATAGTATACAATGCACTCTTTCCCTTCTGCATTATGTTGTGCCAATAGTACACCCAATGCTGTAGTTGTTGCTGAAATATAGAGTAATAGAGGTTTACTCGAATCTAGTGGAATTAGCAACGGTGTATTTATGAGATAGTCTTTAAGCATCTGGAATGCTTGCTGGCATCTAGTATCCCATTGAAAGTGGATGTTTTTGTGTAATAGGTGTGTAAAGGGGTGACATTTATCTGCTAGTTATGCAATGAACCTTCAGATGGATTGTAGCTACCCTTGTAATGTCCTTAGCTGACTGATATTCTTCGGAGGTGGCATGTCCATGATTGCTTTGACCTTTGCTGAGTCAACCTCAATACCTTTTCTTGAGATAATGCATCCTAGAAGCTTCCCGGAGGTTACTCCAAAGACACATTTCTTGGGTTGAGTCGAACATGATATTGTTCTACTCTAGTATTTTCAGATGGCCCTCTCTTGTTAATGATTTTTCTAGTAATTCATCAACATAATCTTCCATTATGGTATGCATCATATCATGAAAGATGGTTGTCATTGCTCTTTGATAGGTCGCCCCTACATTCTTTAGACCAAAAGACATTACATTCCAATAGTATGTTCCCCATGGACATGTGAAGGTTGTTTTATGTTGATCCTCTGGTGTGATCTTTATCTGATTGTACCCTAAAAAGCCATCCATGAGTGAAAGCATGGCATGCACTACTATTAGGTCCACTATTATGTCGATGTTGGGTAGGGGGGAGTCATCTTTAGGACATGCCTTGTTCAGATCGCTGAAGTTAGTATAGATACAGATGCCCCCATTTGGTTTACCAACAGGTACAATATGGGATATCCATTTTGCATAATCAATTGGTCTAATAAAACCAACATCTAGGAGTTTCTTGAGTTCTTCTTTGATGAGTACCGCAATCTAAGGATGCATCTTGCAAAGTTTCTACTTGGCAGGTTTGGCTCCTTCTGCTATGGTGAGATGATGCATGACCAAATCAGAATCAAGACCAAGCATGTCTGCATATGACCATGCAAAGTTGATTTAACACTTTTGGAAAAATTCGACAAACTTAGGTTATTCCTCTGGAGTTTAAAGAGATGCCAGATGTATGTGGTGAGGAGTTTCAGGAGTCCTCACATTGTATTCTTTTGTCTCTTCAATAGGGATTGTTGATCTTTCCTACTGTGTACTAGAGGGGAGGATGTCAAACCTTTCATCTTCAGGCGCCTCAGAGAGGTTTTCACCATTGGATACGCTCTTTCTTTTTACTTGGCATATGATGTGCTTCACTATGGGGCCCACTCGGATTGGTAGCACAATTTCTCCTTTGGATGAACACTTTGCATCATCATAAGCTTTTATGGTTATCTTTTTGCGGGGATCCACTGATTCAATTGCATATCCCAAAGTTGTGACCAATTATAGTGTACAGATATTTAGGCTTGCTCCATTGTCGATCAAGACTCGCTTGATCCTATGTTGGTTGATAAACCTTTCAATGTGGAGTGAGGCATTATCCTGATTCAATTTCATATCCCAAAGTTGTGACCAATTATAGTGTACGCTCAGGAAGGTCCAGAACTTGGCATATGATGTGCTTCACCATGGGGCCCACTCAGATTGGTAGCACAATTGTTCCTTTGGATGAACGCTTTGCATCATCATAAGCTTTTATGGTTATCTTTTTGTGGGGATCCACTGATTCAATTGCATATCCCAAAGTTGTGACCAATTATAGTATACAGATATTCAGGCTTGCTCCATTGTCGATCAAGACTCGCTTGATCCTATGTTGGTTGATAAACCCTTCAATGTTGAGTGAGGCATTATGAGGTTGTTGGAAGGATGTATTATCACTTTTAGAAAAAGTGAGACAAGGTGATGATCTTAGACTGCCAACCATAGCTTGGAACTGAACTATATTTAGATTTGTAGGTACTGATGCCTCTTGGAGAGCTTGTTCCAAGATTATTTTATGAGATGGGAATAGGCGTAATAGCTCTAAGATAGAGATAAGTGCGGGCATCTTATCTAGCTATTCCACAAGGTTATACTGCTTTGGGATGGAAGGTGTGCCTTGTGGAGCTACTTTGATGGTAATTTTGCTGCGACACAACAAAATTGCAGGTAGAGTTTGTATTTTTTATGGTAATGGTTGCAATTTGTTCATTGGCATCATATAGGTGGTTTATAGTATAATTATAAGCAGCTTGCATGTAATCAATGGTATTTGTATTTCGCCCTGAAGTGGAAGGACCCCTTTGATCTTGTAATGGAAGTGGATTTTTAAACATAAGATGATCATTGTTTGTTGTTTTTGGGTCGTATCCTTCAATTTCAATCTCACCTCGGTCAATGAGATCCTAAATAAGATCTTTCAATCTATGACAATTGCTTGTTTTATGCCCTTTTCCCTTGATGGAATTCGCAATGTTCGGCGTCTCTCCACCATGAAGGTTTAACCTGAGGTTTGTAATTGAACGTCTTTGGTAGGGTCACTAGATTTGAAGAGACCAACTGACGTAACATTGTTTCAATGGGTTCCCCTAAGGGACTGTACGTTCATTTTTGTTTATAATTTTGCTGGCGTTGCCTTGGTTCTTCTTGCGGTATATTGCATTCTTGATTTGGTGGGGGAGGAACCGTGTTGATCTTAGGAGGGGGGTTTTGCCCGGCAAAGTGGACCACAGGTTGTGCACTTTTAATAGTTCTTGCATCTACAACCCCATCATTGATGATGTTCTTGTTTTTATTCCAGAAGTTAAGTTTATAACTATTGAATCGCGGGTGAGGAGCATCTTTAGGTTCATTGTATATTTTAATAAGCCCCTTTTTGATGAGGGTCGTTCACATTTTAAACCTTGTGTGATCATGTCATTGAAAGACTCTGTACCTTTCATGTCCAAATGAAGTTCCATTTCTTCATTCTAGTTGGAAATAAAAATTTCCACTAGATCTCTTTTAGGTAGTTGAAGGGAACGTCTACTAGACATTTGTTGCTAGTGTTGTAGGAAAGCTGAAAATAGCTCCCCTGGTTTTTGCTTGGTGTTACACAGGTCTGCCATGGTGACGTCGCATTCAATGTTATGTGAGTAATGTGCAATAAATTTTTGGACCAGTTCTTTGAATGTCCTAATACCACCTGCTAGTCGGGAAAACCATGATGTAGTTGTCCCTCCCAAACTTTGGGGAAAGAGTTGCATTAGGTATGTGTCCTCATATGACACTTCTAGGCATGCTGAATGAAATTCTCTAACATGATCGTGAGGGTCTCCCTTTCCTTGGTACTTTTCAAACTTAGGTGTTTCAAACCCTCATGGAAAAGGTGGCATATGTATATTCCTATCAAAGGGATAGGGACAAATATCATTAAGTGAAAACTGGTTTGTTTTCAAACCACTGTGGAGTCATTGGGCTGAATTTTTGATTTATTGTCACAACATGTCTATGTCATTTGGAGGAGGAGGAGGTGGGGGATTTACTTAATGAAGGTTGTATCTAATGGGATCTCAACCTCTTTCATCCTCATTATGACTTTGGCATTCTGATGCTTGCCTTAGTTGTGCAATATCAAAATCAGAGGGTAGTTTGGCTCCCTCTTGGGCAAGTCTTAAAAAGTGAGCATCAACATTGCTCCTAAGTATTTCATCAAAAAGTCGATTGAAGAGAGGGTTGTGTTGCGCCCTTTCTATTGCTACAGGAGTAGGAGTACTTGGATTTTCCTCATTTGCGTTTCCTCCAAGGGGCCCTTTCCATTGCTGCAGGAGTAGGAGTACTTGGATTTTCCTCATTTGTGTTTCCTCCAAGGGCTCCTTGGAATTCATTGATATTTTCCTCCTCTTCCTCTTCAATTTCTTGTTGTCTAGACCTTGATCTGGTTTGAGCCATTTGGTTTACAAGTTTTTGTTGAAGTTTTATGAAAAGGATGATGAGTTGGTGATGGAATGAAAGATTGATGTTTGGTGAAGTGTTTTGCATACGGATCTCTAGCACTAAAGGTAGATGTTACCAAAGTCCTTCCTTAAATTGCTTGTTGTGTTTTGTTGACAATGTTTGATATGATAAGGTTTAGAGAGATCTAAGATTTGTTACAAACCCAACTACCTAGTAATGAGAGGATTCACTTATAGACTAGTTCTAACCTGTGTAGAAATGCCTCTTAGGATGAGTTTATCCTAGATTTAGAGACACTCTAAAAAGTAATATATTGTGTTTGATTCAAGCAATATCGAAAGAAAACTTAGGACAAAAACCTCTTGATGTTTTGAGAGTTGGAATGGATTTGATGAGATGTGAATGTGATAATGGATAAAATGTTAAATTCAATAGAAACTCTATGTTACAAAAGGAACAAAGTCTTCCTCTTCTCTTTCGGGGGTTGGTGGTTCTTCCCTAGCTGAGTTATATATGATGCAAATGTCTGGGAAGAAGGCAGGATTGATTTTGCCTCCCTTGTTTTGATGATAGCTCAAAGCTCTATACTAAGTAAAATCTCTGTGGTTTAATGACTCTTGATCAAACTTGTTTGATTTTCCTTGAAGATATAGACGCATGTGATGTAAGAATTTTCTATATGAGACAAAGATTTGTCTATTAAGATATAAGAATTTCCTTCTTTTGATGAAAGCCTTTGAGCTTAATGGTCTTCTCTTCAAGTTGACATGTTGATGAAGATTCCTCCTTTCTTAAGATGTGAAGAATGGTCATATAGTTTGATACTTTTGTTGTTTGCTCTTTGTTTTTGATCTTTGCTTGGGATTTGAAAAATGTTTGTGTTGGATGAATACTTGTTTTTGGAACTAATTTTTTATTTTTCTTTGACAAGAAAACAAAGCAAGCACACAAACACAAGAATGTTTCCTCAAAAGGCACAAGTATGGGTCTAGATCAACCCAATCTTCAAACTTTTTATGACCCTTTCTTTCCAAATGTTTTTTAGTATGTTTTTCCAAAAAAAGCCTAAAGTCGGATTAGTTTATCACTGGTCTTGACTCAAAACGAAGACACTTCAAACAAACTTTATCCCTAAGGTCAAATGGCCAGTTGCGATAATTTCAACCCACATCTTGATATTTCTTCAACTTTGGTACTATATACCTTATGAATCCCGATGTGGCAGGTAAGGATGTGATATATTAAGTCTTGCACGAGCATAACAAATAGATGATCCCTATGATGGGGGAGTCACCACTTTTATCAGGCTACATGTAACCTTTCAAAAAGCTATGTTTCTACTCAAGGAAATATGTATGGTGAGTATCTTAGGAGAAAAACCTTCTATTCTCTTGCACTGAATTTATCACAAATATCCTCAATCAATAGAACGGGTGGGCTACTACTTAAAGGTGTTTAGTAATTTTTGATATTTTTGGACATAAGTTCATTCTGTAGTGACTCACTTAAGAGCCTTATAACTTGTGGTGGGGCTCATTTGTCCTTTCGACAAGTTACACTATAGGAACAACTATACCCAAGGCTATAGCTTTCGCTCACACCTGATTTCTATAGCAGCTCGAAAGATTTACTGCGTGAGGTCATTCCCAAGAATGGTGTGTCTCTTGGCAGGCCTCTCTTAAAAAGATAAACTTTGAGTGTTACTAACACTTTTGTCTTGCACCTAGGACCACGAAACCAAGGGAGAGGATAGTGTGTATTAGAGGTAGGACCACTTGACAAACTTTTTGCACAAGTGTGCCAGAGACAAAAGACACTTGTTCTTTTTAACTTATCATTGCAATGATGATCTAACTATTTGGAGATGTTGCTCCAACAACCATGGTGTTCTTTCTATCCTTCAAAGTCAATATGTTGAGTAAACTAGAAAAAATGAAATCTTGGTCAACTTAATGAAAAGCACGTTTGCTTGAAGTAAATCACTTTGCAAAAACAAAACAAGTTGATTGTTCTTTTTATTTACCCAAACAAAGTGTGGATTGTGAATTTTTAACTTGAGTTGGTGCAAGGAAATCAAAAGTTGTTTTGTTGAGTTTTAGGCACCAAAATGAAGTGTTCAAGTTTGCCTATCTTGCATGAAAAACCAAGTTTGTTGTGAGTTTTAATACACCAAAATGAAGTGTTTGAAGTTTGATTTTTAAGCACCAAATGAAGTGTTAAAGTTTGCCTATCTTGCATGAAAAACCAAGTTTGTTGTGAGTTTTAATACACCAAAATGAAGTGTTTGAAGTTTGATTTTTAAGCACCAAATTAAGTGTTTAAGTTTGTTTTAACTTGCAATAAAATCAAGAAAAGGAAATTTCTAGAATTTTAAGCAATAAAATGGGTTAGTTCAAAACTACACAAGAAACGAAAAAGTTAGTAAAATCTGCATGGTGGGCTTCCACAAGCCTAAGAAAAATTAATTTATCGGTTACAAGACGTTTTTTACAAAGATTTGTTACAATAGCACTACTTTGTGTGAGAACATAAGCGCTACTTAACACAAAAGCACGATAATAAGGACAAAAGTGCTAAAAGATAGTTTTATATAGAAAGACAAACGCGCTAATACGCTAATAAAAGCGCTACTTAAGGGTCAATAGCGCTATACTATAGCCAACAACGCTAAATTTTGGGAGAATAGCGCTATTATAGAGACAATAGCACTAAAAGACCAAATTTGCGATAGCGCTAAAGTGCGAACAAAAGCACCGAAGTACGACCTATGTGTCAAGTAAAACAGTCAAAAAGTTAGTTTTCCAAAAAAGGTTGGTCTTCGATTTACATCGGGTTCACCAAATGATGCTTTGCAAAATGGGGTAATGTTAGACTAAAACCTGTGGTCGTATAACACAAGAAAATACAAGAAACCAAGATAAATGTTAGCGTTAATCAACCAAAAACTAGTCTAAGTAGGCATACCAAGAGAGACACTAAAAATAGATTAAAGCATTTAACTATGAAAATGAATGCAAGAAGACATCTCCAAATATCTTCTACCATGCTTGTAGCTCTTCCTCCCTTGTTCCTCTCCTCTCCAAGTTCCAAATTAGTGTAACTCTCAGTAGCTTTTTGCACTATGGATGCCTTATGGAGGTTCAAGATGAAAACTGATTAATCTAAATGTTTATGCAAGTGTGAACAAAAGCTAAAAATGAGAGATTATCTAATTAGCTAGTGTTGATTTTAAACCAAAAGAGTGAATATGATTGATTTATGCTAAATGCTCTCTAAAAATGACTATAATGTAAATGCATACAAGTTTTCAGGATCTGGATTATGAAGAAATAGGCTCTATTTATAAGAAAAATGGAGCAATGGATGGTTGAGATTGAGTAATCTCAACAAGGGTCATGATTGAATGATATTCAATCCATGAGAGGGCTTTCAACCCAATCCTATGCTGACAAGTGTCAACATGAGATGGGTTGAGAGGAGAGGGAATAAGCATTAAATGCTTGACATGACCTTAAGGTTAACTTGGGAGGTAAGATTAATGTTGAGTTGAATGGATAAAATCATTATTTAAAGAATAATGCTTTTATCCAATGGATACAATCTTGTGCAAGAGTTAGTGAGGATAACCATGGTCAAAGCAATAAATGCTTGAGAAGACACATGGGTCACATAAGGGTTAAGTTAGGGGTCAAAGTCCCTAACCATGTGTGTGAGTTGAGTTAACCATTAATGGTCATATAAGAGCCATAAGTGGTTTGGAAGACTTTAGAGGTTAGCTTGTTGGAGACATAAAACATTAAATATTTTTCAAAGACTTTGGAGTCTTTGAGAAGTGACTCCAAGTTACTTAGGAATGTGACAATATTTAGGGGATGGATTAGGCTAATTAGGAAGGGGTTTAAAAGAGTCTAGAAGGGATTAGGATTGCAAGTGGGTTTGGTGGGTGAGGGAAAATAGGATTTTTATTAAAATAAAATTCATTTATTTCAACAAATAGGTGCAAGTTGCATTTTTAGGAGAATGCAAGTGGGCGGGATTTAATGATTTAAATAAATATTTTATTTATTTATTTAAAAGAGGAAAAGAGATTAAATTAAATAAATAGGGTTTATTCATTTAATTGATTGTGAATTTGGTTTAATGATTTAATTAAAATAAATTGAATAATTTATTTAATTAATAGGAGAATGTTTGAAGATGAATTAATTAAATGTTAATTTAATTAACTGATGGCTAGTGGGTTTTTTTTAATCAAATAAATAGAAAATATTCATTTAATTAAAATGGACAGATTTATGTGATTACACTTAGTATTTGATCATTTAAAGGAAATTTTACTTTTCTTCAAATGAAGAAATGGGAATTTCCATGTGCTTCTCACTTACTTGGGAAACTACTCTTGAACCTAAGTTGAAAGCATATCCATTTGATGATTTTCAATCTTAATCAATTGGTATGAGTAACCAGACAAGTAGAAGTTGTCACTTCTTCTTGTACTCTAGTTCAATGTTCATAGTATCAAGCACATATTTGAATACCCATTTAGCAACATTTTTAAGGGTTTCTTTGCATTCTATCATGAACTTGGACATATAATTCAAAATTTGCTGAGTATTCACTGTAGACGTATAAAAATGACCATATTCCTAAATGAATATTTTATGTTCATTTCTCTATTTAATTAAATCCAATTTAATTAAATTATCCACATTCTTCTATTTAATTAAATAAATTACTCAATTTATTTAAATTAAATTCACTATATCCATTTAATGAATAAATCATTCTATTCAATTAAATCTCCCCTATCCACTTTTAATTACATTCAAATTTAATTAAAAAGTTATCCTAAATTGAATAAATTAAATTATTTCAATTAAATCCTATTATCCCTCCATCCACTTGCAAAATCATAAACCCCTTTCTAATCCCTTCTAGAATCTTCTAATCGCTTCTAATTAGCCTAACCCCTCCTCTAAACTTTGTCACATCCCTAAGCAAAGGGAAGTCACTTCTCAAACCCTCAAAGTATTTGATAACCATTAAAGGCTTTCAACCTTCAACCACTAAATGGCTCAAAGTCTTTGATAACCATTGAAGGCTTTCAACCTTCAACCACTTAATCCCCAAAGTCTCCAATAACCATTAATGGTTAACTCCAACCCTCCTACATGGTTAAAACATTTGTTTTGACTCAACCTCTACCCAACCCAAAGGTCTCATTAGGTCTTTAATGCTTTGACCATGATTATCTCTTAATCATTTGCACAAAGGTTTATCTTTGGATTAACTCTTAATCCAGTGGGTAATCTTAATTTAGACTTGACCCTTAGCCTTTAGATAACCATGAAGTCTTCTCAGGCCTTTAATTCCTCCAACCCCTTCTCTCAACCCAATCCTATGTTGATACTTGTCACCATTTTATTGGTGCCAATCGTGCACATGGATCCCCAACTTTCAAACTTGGCCCTTGATTAAACCTTTCAATCTTGACCATCCATTGCCCTGTTTGTGCTATAAATAGAGCTCTCATTCCTCCATTTTCAACAATCATCTTTCAAATTTGAAGCATTACACTTATGCTCAAATTCTTTCAAGCTTTCTCATTTCACATATGCTTATCATTTAGCCTCTTTTTAAATTAGGAAGTAGACTAAATATGCATGTTTAGATTACTTTCTTTATCATTTTAGTTCAATCATAGACTAAATATAGTATGTTAGGATAGTATTCATACTAACCCTGTCATCTTATCATCTAGTTTATTGCATTTCTAGAATCAGACATAGCTTAGAATACATCTCATACTAAAAATCTATCAGAACATCCCTCGTTCTTGCATTTGCCATCCCTTAACCATTTTGCTCAGTAATCTGAGAGCAAAACATTGGTTTGAGGGACGTTGTGAAATAGAGAACCATGGGACCCTCCTTGGGAAGCTGAGTAATACGTTATTACTCCATAGCTTGCACCAAGAAGTCATGTGTGTGTGTGTGGACTAGTTTCTAACAATATTTTCACATATTAAGTTTTATCAGCCCACTTTTCCCTCATACATTTCTGGCACCCACCGTGGGGCCCGACCCCAAATAACAAATTGATTTTTCAAATTAATGACTTTTGCAGGTCCGTAGGAAAAAGGAATCGACGCGTCGGAAACATTCCATAGCGCATCCAGTTAACAGTCTAGCGCATCCCGCTTACTCTTTAGCGTGTGGGATCCATACTCTAGCGCGTGAAGACCTTTCTTTAGCGCATGACTTCCCCTATAATTTTCCTGTAGGTCTTGATGCGGGCGAAATACAGAGTAGCGCATCAAGTTAATATATTAGCGCATCCAGCTCACAATTTAGCGCTTGTAGACCATCATCCAGCACGTAAAATTAAAATGTTAGCGCATCATATTTCAAATTTTCCTGCAGAACTGAGCGCGGGAGAAAGAAAAGGAACAGAGCAGCGCTTCCAACTCACAGAGTAGCGCATCCAAGCAACAGTATAGCGCAGAGGAACATCAGTTTAGCGCATCTGGTTTTTATTATAGTGTATACAGTCCATTCTGTAGCACATCACAGACAAAAACAAAAAAAAATTATTGTAACCGAACTGAAATTTTAGACTTGTAGAAGTCCCCCAAATCATCTAACATTTTCTTTTTTTTTTTTGCTTGCAGGATTCTAACAGTTTCTTGCAAGTAGAGCAGGGGATTTTATTTTTAAAAAAATGATTTCTTTTGTTGACCTCTAAATCAAAATTTTTTGCTTTGTTGACCATTTCCTTTTCATAGATCATAAACTCATTCTTTTAAGGTAAAATGAACACCATGTTTTTGTGGAGCAACATCTCCGCTTAGATTTTAGCAAATCACTGATTTGAAAGAATAAAATAAACCCAATTGATTGCTTTGTCTCGAAAGTGGAAGGAATATGCTCTCCCCTTAACTGGGTGATCAAAAATCCAGACCACTCTTACAGCTTTCAGTAATTCAAGCATTAAAACCTTTAGCAGGTCTGCCTTCCCGAGGAGTTGCAATCAACTCTTAAAGTCATTTATGGCTGGTGTGAAGGGAACGACCTAAGTGGGAACGACTTTAACGCCAAGAATTCCAACCCACTATAATCAAATGTGGAAAGTGACGAAAGTTCTTTTCAACGGTTTCGCGCAGTGATTAGCCTTCCCCCAGTATCCTTGAGATACGTAAAGCTTTTGTTCTAAAGGTTGGGAAGTCTCCTTAAGGAGTTTATCACTGATGGCCGAAAGGGAAGCCTGATTACGAACCATAGAATTAGAAGCTTTGAACTGAGTCAGTAACCAGACATTTATAACATCATAGTGCAAGGGTGGGGAAGAATCCGCCCCCAAGATTACTCACCATATATCTCCCAAGATAACTACTCAACTGTGAAGCAATTCACTTTGAGTTAATTTCTGGTAAAAGGCAAAAAAACGGGCGCCCTCTAGGGGGTGACATGGATGTTTGAGCTGACAGAGTATCAAGACTAGTGGGCTATGATGTTATTTATGACCCTTGACTAAATTGTCTTTCTGAAGTGTATTACTTGTGTCCAAACCTATTAAAACATTGGGGATTTGAACACATCCTCGCAGAACATACACTTTTTGTTAAATTAGGCAAAATGGTTGTACTTTTTGTGTCGTGCTTGCATTTATTACTTCAGAAAATCATCCATTACACTTGAAAATTTCTCAACAAAATTCAAAATCCTCAAGAAATCAACAAACGAAAAAATCAGGGCATTGTAGCGCATGAGAGCAACATCTTAGCGCGAGGAATACTTCTGTTAGCGCATCCAAACCTCAAAATAGCGCATGGAGTTAAAATAGTAGCGTTTTATCATAAGGCAAAATAGTATAAATTCCTTTAGCGCATCCGAAAAATAGTCTAGCGCGTGGCAGCAACAGCTTAGTGCTTAGGAACCAAGAATTAGCGCATAAAGTTTAAAAGTTAGCGCGTAACAGACCCAGTATAGCGCGTAGCTTTTTCGAACAAATTCCACAACAATTTTCAACAGTCCTAACTTTAGCGCGTGGCATAGAAACATTAGCGCATGCAGTCTAAAAGTTAGCGCATAGAATACCCAAGATAGCGCATAAACTTTTGAAACTGTTAGACCGCCATTTTTAAAAAATCTAAATTTTAGCGCGTGTCTAGGGGCAGATTAGCACGTGTGCTCATTATTTTAGCGCATCAAGTAAATTCAGTAGCGCATGTAGACTCTGTTCTAGTGCGTGATCCAAAATAGGAAAACAGAGAGCAAAAACCAAAAAAAATTTAAAATTTTCCAAAACATTTTTAGAAGCCTTTTTCATCAAAAAACCATTTTTCATCAAACCAGAGTGACAAACAAACCACTAAAACAATTTCTTGCGTTAAATTTGTGTCAAAACAAAAGTTGTCAGAATCTTAAATAAATCGCACAATAGAGGACGTTTCTCCTATCATAATCCAAAGATTTCATCATTAGTATCAACAAAATCCTTTACCATCTTACGGATTTCTATCTCAAAGCAATTGTTTAAAATTCTCAAATTGTCAAATCCAGTTTCCAGATCGGGAAACTTTTATCCATATCATTTGACATGCTTTATCGTGAAGGGACATCTAAACCTTCACTCTGATAAAGTAAGATTTGAAAATTTTCAAAACAAGAATCAACTAAATCCAAACCAATCAAAGGAAACCATTGATCACTCATGCATGACTAATCCCCTTATTCTGAGAAGAAAGAACCTCTATCGTAACATCACGTTGAAGAAACAACAACCTAGTTTTTCCAAATTCATCAAGAGAAATAAGTTTTTATACATCAATCGTCAACTTTTCAAATCTCATCGGGTATTCCTTCATCACATCAAATGTTATATCCAAAACAAATCTAGCGAATTTGACAAAGAACCTTTGAAAACAAGAGCATACTATCAAAAGTCTGCTTTTAATCAAACCATAAACCATGGAGGAAAGATCAATCCAGCATTCTTGCCCGACGAGTGCATCACATATAACACATCTCAACCAGAACCACCAACACCCGAGCAACACATTGAAGAGGCTTTTGTCCCTTTCATCACTGAAAGTTTTTACTAAAATGCTTGTTACTCGCTCTCAATGAGACAAACAAAGTGAGACACACGCAAAATCAAGTATGAATCGCAGATTATCAAATCCTTTTGAAGTTCCACCAGTAGAAGAACCTGAAATTACTGAAGCCCTTCTTCAGGAATGTCAAGAAAATCCTTCCTTCTAAAAACTTGTCGAAAAACTCATGGAAAATGACAAAGAAAAATATTTGTTGATGCTTACAAGCAAAGGCGTTAAACTTCCTGAAGATTTCGACCCAAACATTTTTCAAATCGGATCTCGACAATATGCATATCAAGAACAACGCAGAGAAGAAGAAACTCGCATACCTGAACAGCATAACTTTGAACAACACATTCCAGAACAACGCATACCAGAAATGCATATACCTGAGCTAGAAACACCAGAGCAACATATACCATTTACCACACCTTTTCAGCTGAGAACCAATACAAGGCAAGAACTTTTTCCTCGACAAGACAATATACCTTTGGTAGCCCTTACTCAACAAATGCAAATGTTGCAAAGGAAAATATAGGATATGCAACAAGGGACAACAGTACGGTACTCTTTAAACGAAATCTGTCCTTACCCATTTGACAGAAGCTTGAACATGGTGCCTTTTCCTCCAAACTCGGATGTTCCCAAATTTGATAAATATGATGGGAAAAGTGATCCCCGGGATCATGTTCACAAATTTTGCACACTAAGCCTTGAATTTGCTCATGATGACACCTATTTGATGAGGTTATTCCCCAGAAGCTTGGGAGGGCAAACCATGGAATGGTTATCCAAAATCTCACCACCTGTCAGATCATTTGATGAGTTGGTTAACAAATTCATAACTCACTATTCCTACAACATTCAACATGCCATAACCATGCTAGATGTTTGCAATACCAAACAAAAAAACAATGAAACATTCATGGTATTCCTTCAACGCTGGCGACGCATGGTCTCCAGATATCCTCGAGATATTCCTAAAAAGGAGAAAATGGAAATCTTCATCGATAACCTGAATGGCGAGATGAGTTATAAACTAAAACTTCAATGCATACCATCTTTCGCTAAATTGATTGAAAATGGCATTCAAGTGGAAGAAGCATGTGTCAAAAAGGGCACACTCAAATTCTACAAGGAAGGAACAAACTCATCAAACTACAATAACCAGAACAACACCAACCTTGACAAATCTCGATTTTGGACTTGAAACAGAAACGAAGGCAACAACGAATCACATGATCCCAAATCTAAGCAACCAGTGCTTGCATTATCTGGAAATCCTCAGAACACGAAAAATCTTAAAAATGCTGCACCAAATGCTAACACATATACACAAAACACTGATCAAGGACAACTCAATACAAACAACGCCAACGATACTCAAAGAAAAAACATGAATCCAGGACCTAACAACAATTCACGCAACGCGAACAATTTCCAAAAGCGCATCTTCACACCACTGGGACAATCATTAGAATCCACATTCAGAGAACTTTTGGCAAACAAGATTCTGTCTTTGCCTCCAATCAACAATTATGAACCCCCAATAAAACCACCTTGGTGGAATGATTCGCACTATTGTGATTTCCATCGCAACAAGGTTCATAGAACAAACGAGTGCATGAGATTAAAACACATAGTGCAGGACGTGATTGATCGAGGTGACTTAACAATTGATGGTCTCAAAATGAATAGTGATCACAGAGCCTTTAAAAATCCTCTCCCAAATTACAACAAAGATGGAGCATCAACTTCAGATGAAACACGCGGAGCTCGTATTAATCACATCTACAACAACACCATCAACCACATATCAGCTGAAGATCATCAAGTAAATGTCATCACCATCCGAGATCAGCGTGATCATGAATCTGTCAATGTAACAACCCGCACTCAGAAATATGTCTTAAAAGGACATACTACACCTACAACTACCATACCAAAAATCCAATATGACTTGGTTAGCCAACTACGTAAGACTCCAGCTCAGATATCTATCCTAGAATTATTGAAACTATCACCAAAGCACAAAGACATATTAGAACAAGCACTATTGGAAACCAATGTACCTCAAAATTTGGATACAGACAGATTTCAAGCCATGGTCGCCCATATGACTGGACCTCATAACCTCACCTTCTCAGAGCATGACGATGCTTCCTTGATCCATCCACATAATACTCCTCTCCATATTGAAGTCATTGTTTGCAAACACTGAGTAAAAAGAGTCTTAATAGGTGGAGGAGCCGGACTTAATATATGTACTTTAAAGCTTATCCATGCATTAGGCTTCTCAAAAGAATCTATTGATCCTTGCAAGAAAATTACCATAAAGGCATATGATGATGAGGAAAGGTCCTCTAAAGGAACAGTGATATTACCTATTCAAGTAGGCCCAGTACAAAAGGATACTATCTGTCAAGTCTTAGATATTGATCTAACCTACAATATTTTGTTAGGACGACCCTGAATACATGAAATGCAAGCAGTACCTTCTACATATCATCAGTGTGTCAAGTTTCCTTATGATGGACACGAAATATCCATATCTGCTGATCACAATCCATTTCAACATTGCAATGCAATGGGGGCAGCCCAAGACAGTTTGGTTCCTCATAATAGAGAAAAGCAGCAATCTTCAACATTAGATCCACACACAACAAAATCCAACTCCTTATGGGGAGACTTCAAGCAGAAAATGCAAATCAAAGACCAAGGTATGGGAGAATACTCTTTGGACCCTTTATGTTTGGCTAAATTGCCAACATCACCTAGATCGCATGGTTTGCCTACTACATCAACACATCTGGCCACTCAGCCCATCACTAAATTTGATGGTACCTTCATCCAATTGGGTACTCTAGCACATGAATCAGAAGACAAAGATGTTCTTAGCTGGTTATATAAAGATGAAGAAGAAGATCATAGAGCAGCCAATCTGGACATTGTTCTACCAACACACCTGTATGGAAAATGATACTTAATCATGAAACAAATGGGATATGGTGGTAAAGGACCTATTGGGAAATGCAAAGAAGGATTCACTGAACCTATAGATCTTCCTTCACAACCTAGCAGGAACAAAGCAGGATTGGGTTCTAAACTCACATTCCTATTGAAACGGTCGCCACACCTACCTATCAAACCTCAATGGAAAGTAAAGACAAAGTACAAAGAAGAATCCTGGTAGGAAGCACTCTTTGAATCAGCAAAAACAATCCGCAAGGAACGGGAACATCAAGATCAGAAGTTACATCAGGCAAAGCTTCTAAGTCATAAGAAGGCCCTATCTGCAGCAATAGCTCATATTCAGACACTAATATCTCAAGAACAAATCATGTCATCTCCAGATACCGTTCTTCCTCCCCGAGGAAGTACAGTCTATGAACAAATCCAGAACGTAGAGGACGGATCTGACACAGAATCAACAAAAACCATCAAAATGGTATCCATCATCAAAGTTTTGTTTTCACCATACAACATACCTGTTTACAGCACAGATAGAATCTGGGATGATGCCTATGAGACTGATTCCAATGAATATGAATGGGGTACCTGCTCCAATGCTACTACAGATATCCCTAGTGATATTGATTCTATATCTATTTCCCAAGAAGAACATAACGCAGAAGATAGACCTCTGGAATTTGGACCGCAGAATATCTATGACGCCGAGGAAAGCGAACAGGAACATTATGAGCAAGTATATATAGAGGATAATACCATCGAAGACCTCGACAAAATCCTAAACTTCTTTAAAACCAAGAAAAATCACGATGAAAACTTTGTCCTAACCCTCACAGTAGCCGAACTTGATCCACCTCACGATTCCTTACCACTTGTCTTCCCTGATCTCATCGACTGGGATGAACCTGAAATCCATGATATACCAATTTTTCCAAATGACGAATCTATTATCCATTACCTATGTACCGTAAATCCGGAAACAGGCTCTACCAGTGAACAAAATAACGATGTCTACAAACCAGGGAGTGCCAAGTCTCTCAGTCGCAAAAATGAACCAAATAAAGGATCTACTGCTGAAAACCAGTCAATGGCAGCTCTCGATCACAAAAAAGTAAAAATAAAGGACCCATCTGAGGGTGAAAACCTTTTTAAGGCACCTAACGATGGGAGACTTGACACTCTTCCTGAGCACTTTCATGAGCGATCACCCATATTGATTGAGCCCACTCAATCAATCAACATTGGTACCACAGAAGCAGTTAAGAACCTACACCTTGCAGAATCTCTGACAGAGGAAGAAAAATCGGCATTCATCATCTTCTTTAAAGGACAGCAAATCAACTTTACTTGGTCATATGCTGATATGCCTGGAGTGGATCCACACTTAATCATGCATCATCTGTTCATTTCTACAGGAGTTAAGCCAGTCAAGCAAAAGCTATGAAAGATGAATCCATAGGTCGCACTCATGGTCAAAACTGAACTAAAGAAACTATTAGACGTCAGATTCCTTTGACCCATTGACTATGCAGAGTGGATTTCCAACATTGTTCCCATATCAAAACCAAATGGTAGTATCAGAATTTGCACTGACTTCAGAGACGTCAACAAAGCTTGTCCAAAGGATGACTTTCCTCTGCCCAGTATCGACATAATTGTAGATCTCACAGCAGGCCATGCAATGCTCTCACTAATGGACGGTTTCTCAGGCTATAATCAAATCAAAATAGCCCCAGAAGATCAAGATAAAACCGCGTTCACCTGTCCTTGGGGAACATACTGTTGGAATGTTATGTCTTTCAGCTTAAAGAATGCAGGGGCCACTTATCAAAGAGCAATGACCACAATATTCCATGACATGATGCACACATTTATGGAAGACTATGTGGATGACTTATTAGCTAAATCCTTCACCAAAGCAGAACATCTTGGCATCCTAACAAAGATTTTTGATCGATTGGAGAAATTCCAAGTCAAGCTTAACCCTAAGAAGTGTCTCTTCGGGGTTACATCAGGCAAGTTACTAGGCTACATAGTCTCAGCTAAAGGTATTGAAGTAGATCCAGCAAAGGTATAGGCCATTATGGACATGCCACCACCAAAGAATATCAGTCAACTCAGATCTCTACAAGGATGACTTCAATCAATCAGGCGATTCATCACTCAGCTAGCAGATAAAAGTCTACCATTTAACCATTTACTACACAAAAATGTACCATTTAAATGGGAGGCCAAGTGTGCAAAATCTTTTTACCAAATCAAACAGTATCTGATGAATCCACCAGTTCTAGTACCTCCAGTTGCAGGAAAGCCTCTTATTTTATATATCTCAACCACAGACATATCGCTGGGGGCATTATTGGCACAAGAGGATCAACAAGGAAAGGAACGTGCCATATATTACATCAGTAGAACATTGAATGGCTATGAACTCAACTATACATTCATTGAAAAGGCTTGCCTAACAGTGGTCTTCGCATCTCAGAAATTCCGACATTATATGCTAGCACACACCATCAAGTTGGTCGCAATAATTGATCCTCTCAAATATCTACTCAGCAAGGCAGCTCTTACAAGCTGATTAGCTAAATGGGTCATGATTCTCAGTGAATTTGACATCCAATACACAGAAAGACGAGCAATCAAAGGATAAGAAATTGCAGATCAGTAAGCCGAAGCACCCCTACCAGGAAAACACACCATGGAGATTGAATTTCCAGACAGAGATGTTCTTGCTCTTTCTACCAAACATTGGACCCTATACTTTGACGGATCCTATACACAACATGGTTCAGGTGCTGGCATTTTATTCATCACTCCTGAAGGACACACTATACCAAGATCATACAGACTTATGTTTCCATGCACCAATAATGTGGTTGAATATGAGGCACTTGTCATAGGCATCAAAATGGTTGTAGAATGGAAAATCACAGAGTTAAAAGTCTATGGGGACTCACAACTGGTCATCCATCAAATCAACAATGACTATCAGACAAAGGATGACAAACTCTTACCCTACAAGCGAATGGTGGATGATTTCAAACAGTATTTTGTGCACATCACCTTCGAGCAAATACCAAGGTTGAACAACAAAGCAGCCGATGCAATGGCTACAATCGCTTTGTTACTAAAAATTCTAGAGCAACAGAGTCGTTATGAGTTCCTGGTAGAGCAACTGTTCTCCCTCGCCTATGACCACTTTGAATCCCATGTTATCTATGCCTTGACTGGTTTAGATTCTCCGTTATATGGACCAATATACGACTACCTCAAACACAATATCTTACCCATTGACCAATCCCATAACCAAAAATGTAACTTTATCCGACAAGCTGCCCGTTACACCCTTACCGCTGATACTTTATATCGTCGAGGTCTCGATGGTACTCTTCTTCGTTGTCTTGATCGTAATGATTCTGATTCTGCTTTACACGAGCTTTACGAAGGTATTTGTGGCACACATTCAAGTGGCACTACTCTTGCTAAAAAGCTTCTAAGGATGGGATACTACTGGCCTACAATGGAGAAAGACTCATATCACTTTGCCAAGAAATGTCCTAAATGCCAAATCCATGGTAATCTGATACATGCACCAGCACAAGAACTGCAGCCATTTACAACATCCTGGCCCTTTTGTTAGTGGGGACTGGACCTCATTGGCAAAATTCATCCTTCATCTTCAAATGGACACAAGTTCATTATAACTGCAACAGAGTACTTTACCAAATGGATAGAAGCAGTTCCCATGACCACAGTGACTGGGAAACAAATTGCCTCTTTTATCCTCAATTATCTGATCTATAGATATGGTATTCCAAGTTCAATCATCATGGATAATGGACGGCCCTTCAAGAACCAAGATGTACAGGAACTATATGAGAAATTCAAAATCCAACATAGGTTCTCTACACCATATTACCCACAGGGAAATGGTCAAGCAGAAGCATCTAACAAGACAATACTAAAAATCTTCAAGAAAACAGTGAATGATGCAGGCAAAGATTGGCATGTACAACTCAATCCAGCACTTTGGGCATACAGGACCAACATCTGCACACCTATCGGAGCAACACCATACTCATTGGTATATGGATCAAAGGCTATTTTACCACTGGAGGTAGAGATCCCATCTCTCAGAGTCTCTTTGAAAGGCTTAATCCTAGATGAAGAGTATCGAGTTAACCACCTACAAGAACTTGAGCTATTAGATGAAAGACGCCAACATGCTTATACTCATCTCAAAGCATATCAGCAATGCATGTGCAGGAGCTACAATCACAAAGTCATTCCCCGCAACTTCAAAGTTGGTGACCTAGTCCTTAAAGAAAATCCAAGAAATCAGCAAGATCGAGAAAAGAAAGGTAAATTTGAGCCTAACTGGTTGGGTCCCTATGTCATCATCTCAGTTTATGGATCAGGTGCCTATCAGCTAACAAATTCTGAAGGCGGTGTGCTCAACGAACCAACTAACAGAATCCATCTGAAAAGGTACTATACTTAAGTAGCCTAGTGCACGGAAAAAGCCAAAAACAAACAAAAAAATTAAAAAAATCCAGAAAAAACAAAAACAAAGTACAATAAAAACAAATGGTGAAAACCTGGTAAACAGGCGCTCTTGTGAAAGAATGGCTCCTCCATCTATATCCACGCCATTTTATCCCTACAAACACTATCGGCCATCGCCCGACACTTAACAAATATCCATTCAGGACATACTTAGCGTAGTCACTATCCTGATTTGTCTATATATATCCTCTTACCACTAATCCACCATGGCTTGGAATCACTGTATATATTCACATCAAGAGGCACACTCAGCTAGGGGCATGTAAATAATATTGCAAACACTCAAGACATCAAGACTAGATGCAAAACTCAACAGCATGACATCCAACAAACAACTACGCTTCATTGCCAAACAAAACCAAACAAATCAAAACTAACAAGGATGGATGATTTTCTGAAGTACTGAATGTTGCACTATAGCATAAAATCTTAACTAGTTTTGCATTTTTTTGAACTTTTTTTTGAATTATTGGATTCTCTTCCTTGTCTCACTAAATGCTTCACAGCTAGAGGTCAAGGGGAACTTCCAATATTTTCTTAGTCTTCTGTCTGGGAGGCGATCACTTGTACTATGTGAATACATGTCTCGGGACGTGATACATTGAATATCACTGAAGGCCTGATTCAACTTCACGCATGCAAATGATCAAATCTTGTCTGTTTACGCAATACGCACTCAGGTCATCCTGGTTCAATTATACCTTGACGCTTGTGCTATCTTGCAAAATCAAACATCATGTAAATTTTTCTCAGGTCATTATGGTTCAATTATACCTTTATGCTTGTATAAATTTTCAACATATCCTAAACAAATCAATGCTCAATGATGAAACCTACAAAGAAAGCAAAAATATGGTTCTATCGGATGGCAAATACAAAATGCGGGATGCTCCAAAAACAATTAGTTGCACATCATTTTACAATTAGTTGCATATCATCATTACATATCATTTAACCTCATTGCATATCATTTCAAGCATGTTTGCATATCATTATTGCATATCATTTTACAAGTAGTTTGCATATTATTTAACATCATTTACATATCACGATACATTTAGCAGCATATTAAAAACATACATCTCTGTTTCAAGATACATCTCACAGCATATAAAAAGTATACATCCTGCATCATGCATTACATCATATATTGCATCATCATATAAAATAACCCACATAACATGCATCCATATAAACACATCATATGATCAAAAATGGTGTCGTATATATATCTCAAAAATGATCAACATCTACAAAATGTGTCCAAACACTGTGTCCAGTACAAAGAATAACAATGATCCAAAAATACAATGGAGACCATGTCTCTCAAGTATGACTATCTCCCGACGGAGATGGTCTCGCTCCAGATGCACCCGCCCCTGGATCTCCAAGAGGGTCCTGTCTCGGTGGACGAGTGACACCTCGGCTCTCCGACCGTGACCCAGTAGCTCGAGATCGGCTAGATCTCGACTGAGCAAAACTCTCCACTCGCCGATCCCTGGGTACTACCACCTCATAATGCCGCCTATAGTACTCTACCTCCTGGGCTCTCAGCACCAGCTCTCTCAGGGTGTCTCTCATGGGACCACCCACCACTGCTCTCTGCATGCTGGACACCACCTCCTCCGCTCGTCCTTGCCGCTCTATCTCAGTATCTCTCTCAGTGGTCAACTGAGAAATCTGTCACTGATAGGTCAAAATCTGTGCCTGCAGCTACTAAATGGTAATCTGCAAGGTCCGGATCTGCGCATCCTCCACATGACCTGGCACTCAAACTCGCAACGGTACCTGTGCTGGAGGAACCCCTCCCACACGGCCTGTCCTCGGTACTGGAGGTGGGAGTACATTTGTCCTCCTCCTTTGTGCCGGTCGACTCGGCTCCTCCTCACCACCCACTGCAGCTAGCACCTCCCCCACTCTCCCCTCTCTACCAGCTCTGATAGCCAATCCTCCTCTCCCCCTCTCAATCCTCCCCTGCCGCACTGCTCTCTCTACACCTCTCTCTCCCCGCCTCCCTCTTGCTCCTCTCCCTTGTCCTCCTCCTCCATCCTCCCCATCATCCCCATCATCTCCCCCATCTCCCTCCTCCTCATCTGAGTCAAAAGCTGGCCTCATCTCCTCCAGATCTAAGATCCTGGCCACCGCCCGCGCAGCAAACAAACGGGTGAACTCATCTGTCATGCCCACGTCCTGAATCTCTGGGGCATAGTCCTAGATCTGCCCAGCCAACCCCACAAACTCCTCCACTACCACGACACTATCAATAGTAGGCCCCCAATCCACCACATCCTGCTGTCGCCGTGCATATAAACATGCTCCCTGAGGAATCCCCTGCTGGCACCCGAACTGCCTCAAAACTTAGGTCACCACAAACTGCTCAATGACGAACGGGGTCTTCCCAATCAAATACCTCGTCATAAATATAAAAGGCATCTCCAACCCATCCTCTGCCCATACCTCACATCCTGTGTACGGTCTCCAGGTGACCGTATCAATGTCATCAAAAACCCTCCTCCAATGCTCTAGTTTGCCCAGCTTACGCTGGACAACTAGACCTCTATAACCATAGGCATATGCTGCACCTACGGACCTGTCCCTGTCTGCCAGTGGCCTCGCTATTGGAATGTGCTCCCAGCACCATACCTGTAATAGGCTCACACCAGCTGACAAACTGCAGTAACCGAGGTATACTACCTCATGCAGACTCCGGTATAGATGCGCCAGCATCGCTGACCCCCATGCAAACCTCCGGCCCTATGTGACCATCTCCTCCAACACTAACCCCCATCCCACCGAGAATCCCTTTGACCTGCGATCAGGACAAAGGAATCCCCCAATAAATCCTGCCAGTACAGATGGCAGCGGTGCATATTTCAAATCCAAAAACTCCTGCCAGGGGATCTCATAACCACAAACTGTATCATCCTGGAATATGCGGCGCAGTGCCTCTGTGCCACCCTCCTCTGACTGCTCATAGGGAAGTAGTGCCCCTACTACAGGGATGCGCAAAATCGAGTAACAATCCTCCGGTGTCACTGTCATCTCTCTAGTGGAAAAATGAAAGGTGTTTGTGTCGCTATGCCACCTCTCTGCCAAAGCTGTCAAAAGCCCCCGGTTCACAGTGAACCGAGGCATATCCAAAAGAGAGGTCAATCCACATCTCTCAATAATATCCAAATCTGCCTGCGACAACCGCGGTATCAATGTCCATGGTCTCGGGAATCTCTCCCTCGACTGTACAACACCCAATCGCTCCTGTCAACAAACAAAACATATCCAATATCAGTTTCCACATCAAAACAAAGATATCAAAATCAAACTTATATCAACAACATGAAACAATTTTCTCATCTACATCAAAGTTCAAAATCCTATCATTTCATATCAACTTGTAAAACAACTCAAGTTCTCAACAACCATATCAAAACTTGTAATACAACTCAAGTCTCCACAATCACATAAACTTGTAAAAAAACTCAAGTTTCCCACTCATATCAGCTTGTAAAACAACTCAAGTTTCCAACCCATATCGGCTTGTAATACAACTTAGGCTTCACACACATTGAATTTGAAACAGAACACGCAAATACATCATATTCTGATTAACAAAACACGTTGATATCTATACATAACTTGGAAAATCGCAAATCAAAACAAGTTATACAAACACTCATATTGGATAAATTCATCAAAACATGACAGGCAAACAAAAAAAATTTTCAAATCGGCCAATACTACAAAAATTTTCAGATGCGCTAAAACAGATCTTCAATGCGCTAAAACACCCCCACGCGCTAGGCTGTCTCTCCTGCGCGCTAATCTATTTACCCTATGCGCTAAACTCTGTCTATGCGCTATAATTTTCACCACATGCACTACCTAACCCACCCCATGCGCTAGATTCTGCCTACGCGCTAATCTACCCCTCCTAGGCGCTACCTGTTTGGCCCTATGCACTAGGTTAGCCCTACGCGCTAAAACCCCTTGCCTATGTGAACCTCTGCGACCCCTATGCGCTAGGTTAGTCCTACGTGCTAACCTATTGACATGACACGCTACCCAACACTTTCCATGCGCTATTCTACATGCACACGCTAACCTATCTTTTTCGGATGCGACCCCTAAATTTGAACTCGATGCGCTACTCTAAACTTCGTATGCACTAAACTAAACCCTAGACGCGCTAAACTGTTAAAGCCGAACTTTAAAATTCAAAAACTAATTAAAAATGACAAAACAAAAAATCAAAAAAGGGTCAAAAACGTTGACTTACTGGTGGTCCATGCGCTACAGGTCTCCGGTACCTCCGGACGCGCTCAAAACGGTGTCTGTGATAAGGAATGGGCATTTTCTCTCGAGAGCAAATTCTCTTTCTTCAAAGTCAATAAAGCACAAATGAACCTAAATCAAGCCCTTTTCCCCTTTTATAGGAGGAAAATGAAATTAGGGTTAGCCGACTGGACCTGTAATATGGTCGCGATCTCCCCTATACTATACCATTTGTAACTTATCGGGAGATGAATCAATTCACACACATTTTACATGCACGAAATCATACACATCATACGCACCTCATCAAATTAAAATCAAAAAAAAAAATTGATTCATCTCCCGAGGGGGCATCACCATCAAATATCGAATCTGGGGCATCACATCATATCGAATCTGGGGCACGACTTGCAAATCAAAAGAGCGACACAAAAATTGCATTTGATCATAAATCATGATAGGGCATCATTTTCTTTGAAATAACATGTGCACACACGTCACTTCAAAGAGGGGCAAAATGTAGACGTATAAAAATGACCATATTCCTAAATGAATATTTTATGTTCATTTCTCTATTTAATTAAATCCAATTTAATTAAATTATCCACATTCTTCTATTTAATTAAATAAATTACTCAATTTATTTAAATTAAATTCACTATATCCATTTAATGAATAAATCATTCTATTCAATTAAATCTCCCCTATCCACTTTTAATTAAGTTCAAATTTAATTAAAAAGTTATCCTAAATTGAATAAATTAAATTATTTCAATTAAATCCTATTATCCCTCCATCCACTTGCAAAATCTTAAACCCCTTTCTAATCCCTTCTAGAATCTTCTAATCGCTTCTAATTAGCCTAACCCCTGCTCTAAACTTTGTCACATCCCTAAGCAAAGGGAAGTCACTTCTCAAACCCTCAAAGTCTTTGATAACCATTAAAGGCTTTCAACCTTCAACCACTAAATGGCTCAAAGTCTTTGATAACCATTGAAGGCTTTCAACCTTCAACCACTTAATCCCCAAAGTCTCCAATAACATTAATGGTTAACTCCAACCCTCCTACATGGTTAAAACATTTGTTTTGACTCAACCTCTACCCAACCCAAAGGTCTCATCAGGTCTTTAATGCTTTGACCATGATTATCTCTTAATCATTTGCACAAAGGTTTATCCTTGGATTAACTCTTAATCCAGTGGGTAATCTTAATTTAGACTTGACCCTTAGCCTTTAGATAACCATGAGGTCTTCTCAGGCCTTTAATTCCTCCAACCCCTTCTCTCAACCCAATCCTATGTTGACACTTGTCACCATTTTATTGGTGCCAATTGTGCACATGGATCCCCAACTTTCAAACTTGGCCCTTGATTAAACCTTTCAATCTTGACCATCCATTGCCCTGTTTGTGCTATAAATAGAGCTCTCATTCCTCCATTTTCAACAATCATCTTTCAAATTTGAAGCATTACACTTATGCTCAAATTCTTTCAAGCTTTCTCATTTCACATATGCTTATCATTTAGCCTCTCTTTAAATCAGGAAGTAGACTAAATATGCATGTTTAGATTACTTTCTTTATCATTTTAGTTCAATCATAGACTAAATATAGTATGTTAGGATAGTATTCATACTAACCCTATCATCTTATCATCTAGTTTATTGCATTTCTAGAATCAGACATAGCTTAGAATACATCTCATACTAAAAATCTATCAGAGCATCCCTCGTTCTTGCATTTGCCATCCCTGAACCATTTTGCTCAGTAATCTGAGAGCAAAACATTGGTTTGAGGGACATTGTGAGATAGAGAACCATGGGACCCTTCTCGGGAAGCTGAGTAATACGTTATTACTCCATAGCTTGCACCAAGAAGTCCTGTGTGTGTGTGTGGACTAGTTTCTAACAATATTTTCACATATTAAGTTTTATCAGCCCACTTTTCCCGCATACATTCACAATATAATTTTTATTCAAAATCAATTGCTTGTACACTAATTTATTTACTATTTCTTATGTACTACATGTTAAGGCTCTACTTTTCCTCTTTTTTTGTAAATTGAAATTATCAACATTTTGACAAATTGAAATGAAACTCAAATAAATGAAGGTTTTATTATGAACTTGGACAAATAATTTAGAATTCTATAGGTATTTGCAATATAAATGGTGTTCCAAATCAGTTTCTCATACACTAATATATTTATCTCTTCTCATGTACTCTGTGTTAAGGCTTTGCTATGCAATTTTTTCTAAATTGAAATCAACACTTCAACAAATTGCACCTTTATCAATTTGAGGAAAAAAAACTTGTGACCATGTCATGACAATGATAAAAAGTTAGGCCTCAATTCCATTTATTTCTAAATTAAATTAAAATGATTCCTAAATAAAATAACTATAAAATAAATAACAAAACAAATATCTCATATATATATATATATATATATATATATATATATATATATATATATATATATATTGGGGGAGACTGGACCTCATGACCTTGTGATTTGAATTATCTTTATCTCTTTGTTATTTTGTACATTTGTCTCACTCACTCACTCTCTCCCCCTCTCTCCTTTTCGCTCCATCTTTCCTACTCTCTCTTTATCTCCCTCTTATTGCTCTGTCTATTTCTATCCATACCCTTCTCTATCTCTATCTCCATATCTCTCTATCTTTCTCCCTATCTCTATATTTCTTCCCCTATCTCTCTCTATCTCTTTATATCTCCTATTTATATCTCTCCCTTTCCCTTTCCCTTTCCCTTTCCCTCTCTATATATTGGGCTATCTCCCCCCACACTTCTCTTTGCCTCTCTACTTATCTCTCTCCATCTCCCTCCTTTTTTGTCTCTATCTACCTATCTTTCTCCCTCTCTTCCTCTATTCTCTCTCCCTTTCTTCCCCCCCTCTCTATCTCCCTCTATTTCTCCCCATCTCTCTCTCCTTATCCCCCTATTTATCTCTCTATCTCTACCTCTCTCTCCCTTTATCTTCCCATATACAGTTAGCTCTCTCTCTCTCTCTCTCTCTCTCTCTCTCTCTCTCTCTCTCACACACACACACACACACACACGTTAAATCTCTCATTAACTCTCTCAATATATCCCTATATCTTTATCTTTGTCTTTTTCTCCTTCTAGATATCTCCCTATCTCTCTTGCTACCTCTCTCTATCTCTCTATATATTTCTCTCCTACTTCCTATCTCCCTTTATCTTCATCTCTTCCCCTTTATCTTTGAACATGTCTCCCTCTCTCTCCCTCTCCCTCAAGTCTTGTACCTTTATACCTATATCTCTTTACATCTCTATCTCTATATTTCCATATTTATTCTTCCATTTCTCCATCTATATCTATTTTATTATCTCTTCATCTTTCTCTACCCCTATATCCATCACTCTGTCTACTTCCCTCTATATCATTTCACATTTCTATCTTTATCCTTCTATCTCTTTGTCTCATTATTTCCCTCTCTCTCATAGTATATTATCTCTTTTGTATCCATCTATCTATTCCCTCTTTTCTCTCTTTATCTCTCCGTCTCCTTATCTCCATATCCCTCTCCTCCATCTCCATCTCCATGTGCATCTCTATCTCTATCTTCCTATCTATCAATATCTTCTTACACTCCTATTGGCATTATAACAGACAAGGGGAGATTGTTGGCATTTCAATAAGGATATTGAGAAGGTTGTTGATGATTATGGATATAACTGATTAAGGATGTTTACTGTCTTAACAATATTATTTTGTCATTAATGTCAAGAAATTGATTTTTTGATTTAGTATGATGTTGCCATATCTTAAGAAGTATGTTTTGAAGAGAATTAAGATGTCGGTAAAAGACACATAAAGAAAGTGATGAATAAGGGGAGGAATAAGTTATTCAATGGGCAACTATTACCGAGTTAGACAATGATGAGATCATGATGTTTAGATTGTTTTGATATCCTACATATACTATTGTTTGTAAGCTTAATACTATACTATGTTACTGAGCAAAGAACCTAGTCGGTAAACCCTAAGGTTATCGCTATTGGTTAATGAAGGTGGAATGTCTACCGAGTGAAGTTTAGTATTTACCGAGTTGCAACCGAGTAATACCAAAATGCATTGGATGAATACATGCATTATTTAATGATAGAAGTTGATGAGTTGGATATGATTAAATGATTGATACAATATGTATGAAGTTTGTTAAGGATCTATGGCAATGGAAGATCAGCAGGAAGATCTACAGCTCAGATTGAACCGCAATACCCTAGCACAAGTTCCAAGAAATGTATGCAAGTTCCAAGGCGAGGTAAAATGTTTTTAGATCAAAGGATACATTGAACCTAGTTAAGATTGAAGATCTGATGGCTATGATTGATCATGGGAAATGTGATCAAAGAGATTAAGTAGTTAGAAAATTGTTTATAAATAAGGAACTGTTGATAAACAATGTATGCGGGCAAGTGTAAGCACAGGGATGCTACATAGTGATTATCGAGCTTAGAAGCTTGAAGACCTATTTGAATAATAGAGTAAGGAGCCCAGCAGAGGGACAAGATAAGTCCTATGACTATATTGTATTGAGCAAATAAGAATCTTCTTTAGCATTTTAGATGCAAAGTTGCAAACATACTCATTACTGTTGTTTATTTGTAAGTGACAGAAAATCTCTTAACCGAGTGGACTTAACAGTCTTATTTGTAAATCCTCTAACAAGGTGACATTCTAATTGAGTGTTTAAAACCCTTTAACAAGGTCACCTCTAACAAGGTGAAGATCCTAACAGATCTAAGGGAAATCCCTTAACCGGGTCACATCTAGCAATGTGTTTGTAATCTTTAACAGGATTTGCTTGTAACTGAGCATACTCTCGAAGAGTATATTTCTTAGTGGGTCCGAAATCCCACAGTTGTTTTTCCCTATTTGGGTTTCCACGTTAAATCTGGTGTTATATGTTTTGTGGTGTTATCTATTTATAAGTTTGCATGTTTTACAGTTTTTTTTCTGATAAGATTACCGAGGTTGAATCTGTTGAATATATTGAAGATTAAGT
The DNA here is from genome assembly GCF_030272615.1 of Cryptomeria japonica. Taxonomy (NCBI): domain Eukaryota; kingdom Viridiplantae; phylum Streptophyta; class Pinopsida; order Cupressales; family Cupressaceae; genus Cryptomeria; species Cryptomeria japonica. The sequence continues at coordinate 10,267,973 of NC_081415.1, read as the reverse complement.
TTATATGATTCAACCCCCCCCTCTCATCTTATTAACAATTGGTATCAGAGCTTTGGACTCTGGAAGTAAAATTTAAAGGCACTTGAGGAAAAGATCTAAAGATGTATAAGAGGGATGCACCAAAGCTAAACAAGTCAAGTTTCTCTACATGGCAAAAAAGGATGACGCTGCACCTATCAGAAATTGGAGAATATGTTGTATATTATCTAGAGAATGATTTCATTACACCTAGCACCTATACATTAACAATGGAAGAGATAAAGGAAAAGCAAGAACATATTCAAGCAATGATTGAAATAACATCTGCATTGACCGACTCAGAGTTTAATGATCTAGAAGGCTGCAATGATGCCAAGGTAATGTGGGACAAGCTCATATCTGTGTATGGTGGTGATGAACATGTTCAAAGAGAAAAAGTGGACAGTCTAAGAGGACAACTTGAATCTATGAGAATGAATGAAGGTGAGAACATAACCTAGTACAGTACAAGGTTAAAGGAGATTGTCAATCAAATCAAAGGAGCAGGAGCAACCATTGAAGAGAGGGATGTCACAAGTAAGTTATTAAGAACCCTTCTACCTGCTTATGCAATCTGAGTCTCTACAATCAATGAATTGAGGTATGTACCCAATATGCCAGTTTCTTTGGATGCTACTATTGGTAAGCTACATGGATTTGAGTTAAGTAACTTTGATAACAGTGGGTCTTTGGTGAATAAAGTTGAGTCTACATTTAGTTCTTTTCATCTTGATGAATATGATGATTACAATGATAGAAAGTATAAGTATTATGAAGGGAATCACAGTGGAGCAAGTGAAAGATTTCGCAAAAACATGGAGGAGGTACACAAACTTTATGAAGAAACCAGAAAGCAAGAAGAGTTTGAAGCACTATTAGCCAGAAGGCTACCAAGAGGAAAAGGTAAGTACAAAGGAAAGTTGCCTTTGAAATGTTTTAACTATGATAGAATAGGACATATGGCTTCTAATTATCCTGACAAAGAATCCAGTGAAAATTGAGATTACCGAGATGACAGACAGAAAGATAATCATTACAAAGGACATCGAGACTTTAGAAGAAGAGATAAAAAGACATGTCTAATAGCTGATGAGGAATCTAATGATGATAAATTAGATGAAACTGATACAGAGGAAGTTGTTTATGTGGCTATCAAAGATGGATCAGATGAAGAGAGGTATGAAGAAAAAGCTTTAATATCTCACATAAATACTAATGATTCTTGGATCATAGATAGTGGATTCTCACATCACATGACAGGTGATAAACACAAGTTTGTTATATTAGAAGATTATGATGGAGGTTATGTAAGATTTGGTAACTATGCACCATGTCCAGTAAGAGGTAAAGGATCTATAACACTTCTTGATAATGCTAAATGTAATGATGTTTATTGGGTTGAAGGTTTGAAATACAATTTGTTGAGTGTAGCATAGCTAAACAATACAGGATACCGAATACAGTTTCAGAAAAGAATTGTCAAAGTTCATGACAAGCATGGAAAGTTAGCAACTACCAGGACACAAACAAAAGGTAACACATTTCACCTTGACTCAACTCGGAATAAGTGTCTATATGCAAAGATAGATGATACCTGGTTATGGCATAAAAGGTTTTGTCATGTAAATTTTGATAATCTGATCAAAATAAGCAAGAAACACCGAGTAAGAGGTCTACCGAGTCTTGAGAAACCTGAGAATGCTATGTGTCGAGGATGTCGGATGGGTAAGATGACAAGATCAAGCTTTACAAGTAAGTCCTACACTTCTAAGGGAATTTTAGATCTTGTGCATACTGATCTTTGTGGTCCTATGAAAGTTCAGAGTTATTATGGTGATAGGTATTTCATATTATTTGTGGATGATTACTCAAGGATGATGTCCGTAATGTTTTTAAAAGAAAAATCAGAAGCTTTTCAAATGTTTAAATGGTACAAGGCAAGAGTTGAAAATGAAACAGGAAGACAACTGAAATGTCTTAGATCTGATAGAGGAGGAGAGTTCACTTCTCATGAGTTCAACTTATTTTGGAACAATCATGGTATTAAAAGACAAGTCTCTGCACCGAGAACTCCACAACAAAATGGAATTGGTGAGAGAAGAAATAGATCTATTGTGGATTGTGCCAGAACCCTAATGATTGAAAAGAAAGTACCACAAAAATTTTGGAGAAAAGCAATAAGCACTGTTGTTTACACCCTGAACCAAGTACAAATAGAGAAAGGAACTTTGAAGACACCATATGAAATCTGGTATGACAAGAAACCTAATGTAAGTTACTTTAAAATCTTTGGAAGTAGATGCTATGTTCACAAAGATGACAGAAATGGTAAGTTTGATTGAAAAAGTGCAAATGTGAAAATTGATGAATTTGCAGAAAGAAATGATGAAGGTGACTCCAAAGAACCAGAAGATTATGGAGGATTTGTATATGTTCAACCGAGAAGTCCTACCGAGAAAACTACTGAAGGAAATGAAGAGAATATCCAGTTACCGAGTGATGAAGAACATCATACAGAATCTACCGAGCCTATATTAGCCAAGTACGTCAGAAGGAATCATGCATCAAGTCATATTATAGGAGATAAGAATGGTCCAGTGATGACAAGGAACAAACTAAGATAGAACACATGTCTGATATCTAAATTTGAACCAAGGATAGTGAAAGAGGCATTTAACAGTGAAGATTGGATAAATGCTATGACAGAAGAGATTGATCAAATCAAGAAGAATGACACATAGACACTGGTCCCAAGACCGAAGAACAAAAATGTAATCAGTACAAAGTGGATTTTCAGAAACAAGCTAAATGAAAAAGGTGAGGTCATTCGAAATAAAGCAAGACTAGTTTGCAAAGGTTACGCTCAAGAAGAAGGAATTGATTATGGTGAGACTTTTGCACCTGTGGCAAGACTTGAAGGAGTAAGAACATTGTTGGCATATGCTACTTACAAGAATTTCAAAGTATATCAAATGGATGTCAAATTTGCATTTCTGAATGGTATATTAGAAGAAGAAGTTTTTATTGAACAACCTGAAGGATTTGTCGAAGGAGAGAATAAAGATCAGGTATGCAAATTGAACAAAGCTTTATATGGTCTAAAGCAAGCACCTAGAGCATGGTATGAGAGATTGCATTCTTATTTAATCAAGATTGGTTTTATAAGAACTAGAGAAAACAGTAATATGTACATGAAGAATGATGAAGACAATGGAATAGTAATCTTAGCCATATTTGTTGACGATATTATCTTTTGTGGTAATGACTCCTTATGCAAGAACTTTGGAAATGAAATGAGCAAAGAATTTGAGATGTCATTAATTGGTGAGATAAAGTATTTTATGGGTTTACAGATATTGCAAATGAAAGATGAGATTTTCATTACTCAATCCAAGTACATAAAGGAAATCTTGAAGAAATTTGGAATGGAGGATTCAAAACCAGTAAGTACTCCTATGACTACCAACTATAAACTATCAAAGAATGATGAATCTGCATCTGTTGATGAGATAATTCACTGATCTATGATTGGAAAGTTGCAATATGTTGTTCACAGCAGGCCAAATATAGCACATGCAGTAGGTATAGTTGCAAGATTTTTTGCAGATTCCAAGGAAACACATATGACAGCAATCAAGAGAATTTTTAGATACTTGAAAGGCACTTAGGATTATGGCTTAGTATATCAGAAAGGAAATGACTTTGATTTAAAAGTTTATACTGATGCTGATTGGGCAAGCAACATAGATGATAGGAAAAGCACAAGTGGTGGAGCTTTCTTTTTAGGAGAAAGACTAGTAAGTTGGCTTAGCAAGAAACAAGGATGTATTTCACAGTCAACAGTAGAAGCTGAATATGTTGCTACAGCACTGAATTGTACCAATATAGCATGGATCAAACAACTGTTGGAAGGCATAAATGAGAAAGTTACCGAGCTAGTAACTATATTCTGTGATAATACTAGTGCCATTAACATTTCAAAGAATCCTGTAATGCACTCTAAGACAAAGCACATCTCTATCAAATATCATTATCTTAGAGAAGAAGTTCAAGAAAAGAAAGTGGTGTTCGAGTATGTTAGCTCAAAGGAACAAATAGCAAATATCTTCACCAAGCCACAGCCAAGCGACACTTTTGAGTATCTCAGAAGTAAATTAGGGGTCCTACCCCTATCTTCTACTCACTGACCGAGTTTGATGAAAGCATCAATTCGATGACTCTAAAGAATACCTTTTAGGAGTTGATGCTGATTTACACACTTTAGGAGGTTTTCTAAAGGTGTGCAGGAAACAAAAATAGGGAACAGGAATTGAAGACAAAATGTTCTGACCGAGACTGAGTTGACACCGAACAGTAAAGGAATTACTTCACATAGGAAGAAAATATGTATTAGTTTTCTTTTGGCATTGTTGTCAAAGGGGGAGAACACTAAAAGACTAATGACAGGGGGAGAGCATTTCAGCATCTGACAGCAATCTGAATTCGAATCATTTAGGTCAAATCAAATCAATTGGTTTTGCCATCAATGCCAAAGGGGGAGATTGTTGGCACTATAACAGACAAGGGAAGATTGTTGGCATTTCAATAAGGATATTGAGAAGGTTGTTGATGATTATGGATATAATTGATTAAGGATGTTTACTGTCTTAACAATATTATTTTGTCATTGATGTCAAGAAATTGATTTTCTGATTTAGTATGATGTTGCCATATCTTAAGAAGTATGTTTTGAAGAGAATTAAGGTGTCGGTAAAAGACACAGAAAGAATGTGATGAATAAGGGGAGGAATAAGTTATTCAATGGGCAACTATTACCGAGTTAGACAATGATGAGATCAAGATGTTTAGATTGTTTTGATATCCTACATATACTATTGTTTGTAAGGTTAATACTATACTATGTTACCAGGCAAAGAACCTAGTCGGTAAACCCTAAGGTTATCACTATCAGTTAATGAAGGCGGAATGTCTACCGAGTGAAGTTTAGTATTTACCGAGTTGCAACCGAGTAATAATAGAATGCATTGGATGAATACATGCATTATTTAATGATGGAAGCTAATGAGCTGGATATGATTAAATTATTGACACAACGTGTATGAAGTTTGTTAAGGATCTATGGCAATAGAAGATCGGCAGGAAGATCTACAGCTCAAATTGAACCGCAATACCCCAACACAAGTTCCAAGAAATGTATGCAAGTTACAAGGTGAGGTAAAATGTTTTTAGATCGAAGGATACATTGAACCTGGTCAAGATTGAAGATCTGATGGCTATGATTGATCATGGGAAATGTGATAAAAGAGATTAAGCGGTTAGCAAATTGTTTATAAATAAGGAACTATTGATAAACAATGTATGCGGGCAAGTGTAAGCATAGGGATGCTACATAGTGATTACCGAGCTCAGAAGCTTGAAGACCTATTTGAATAATAGAGTAAGGAGCCCAGTAGAGGGACAAGATAAGTCCTATGACTAGATTGTATTGAGCAAATAAGAATTTGCTTTAGCATTTTAGATGCAAAGTTGCAGACATACTCATTACTATTGTTTATTTGTAAGTGACAGAAAATCTCTTAACCAAGTGGACTTAACAGTCTTATTTGTAAATCCTTAACAAGGTGACATTCTAATTGAGTGTTTAAAACCCTTTAACAAGGTCACCTCTAACAAGGTGAAGATCCTAATAGATCTGAGGGAAATCCCTTAACCGGGTCGCATCTGGCAATGTGTTTGTAATCTTTAACAGGATTTTCTTTTAACCAAGCATACTCTAGAAGAGTATATTTCTTAGTGGGTCTGAAATCCCGCAGTGGTTTTTCCCTATTTGGGTTTCCATGTTAAATCTGGTGTTATATGTTTTGTGGTGTTATCTGTTTATAAGTTTGCATGTTTTACAATTTTTTTTCTGATAAGGTTACCGAGGTTGAATCTGTTGAATATATTGAAGATTAATTTTATATGATTCACCCCCCCCCCCCCCTCTCATCTTATTAACAACCCCCTTCCCTCTTGCCCTCCCCCTATAGCCCACCTCTCCCTCTCTTCCCCCTCTTTTTCTTCCCTCTTTCTATTCCCATCTCTCTATCTCCCCCCATTACAAACACAACATAAGTTTGTTGGCAATTTAGCATAATTATCTTCTTGATTCAACAATTTGTTTAAATGGATTCTTGTAGCACCTTGTAGATGGATGCATAGTTTATTCAAATCTATCACTTATTCATTGATCCCTTTGTTGCACAAACAACAATATTTTTCTAAATGGTCTACCAATTGACTTCATGTAATGTACAAATGTATCCAGATAATACACCAAAAAATTTTCCTAATTGACCTTTCATACCTCTTCAATATACCCATTGCACACCAAAGTGCGATTGCTAGAAATACACCAAGCAAGATTGTGAAACCTGTAAGAAACCTAAAGGTTGAAACCCATTAAAGGATTCCATATGCACTAAAAACATGTTAGGAGACCTCACTACACGTCTGCAACATCTCACAACAATTGGAGGTCATTATGACAAGTTGAGGCCAAGAGGCCGAAATTGAGCACCTGAGAAGCACCATGAATTGGTAGGGTTCCTAACCAAAACACTTGAAGCAAACACCCTAGTAAGGACAAGAATCAATCCCTAGAAGAGATTGAGAGGGACTTGGATGTCTAGAAAACAACTAGGCCTGGTCAGTTGGTGGAATTGAGCAACATCAACTTAGAGAGGTGTTGAACAGGCTAGGTGAACTCTATCAAATAGACATCTACATACACCAACAGACACTTCACCGACAACGACAACAATGCATACTGACACCCCAGCCGACAGGGAATAAAATTTTGTTTATTGTATTTAAATGTAATTATCTTTTGTAAAATATGCATATATATGTATGAGATCTTATAGGTCATTTTACAAAAAAAAAAAAAAAAAGAATGTATGGAAGTATGAAAATTGTGTAAAAGGTGATATAGTTGACAGCGAAGGTTTTGGTAATGGAATGAGCTTAAACCAGTACCGAACTTGGCATAGTTGATGCTATTTTGAAACAATACATTATATTGGATTTGATAATCCATTTTTGTAGTCACTATGACTCTTATTGAGCAGTGTGCTCTAGGAAGTTGGCCTTCCTACGTGTGCAGGCCCCTCATTGTAAGTAATATTTATTCATTGGCCAGTGAGTGAATATTGTGGGTCACAAATCCCACCGAGATTTTTCTCACACTAGGTTTCCTCATTAAATATCTTGTGTTATGGTGTGTTCTCTATGTTGTCTCTGTTATTCTTATATGTTGCATTAATTCTTATTTACCGGTACACTGTTTTGAGATGCAAAGTTCTTAATAAGTTTAAATATTTTGTAAACCAGTTAGATACCGATTCACCCCCCCCCCCCCCCCTCTTACTATCTTTGGGACTATCATTAATCCTAACAATTGGTATCAAAGCATGGTCCTCTCTTTTCAAAAGCCTAACAGCTTGAGGAACATTCTGACACTGGTACAGATGGAGAACTTAAGAAAACAATTGGAAGGAGCTCTTGTAGATTACAATGCAGAGAAGTTGAAGAATATCAAACTTGAATATGATCTGAAGACTGCACAGGAATTCATTCAAGGAATTTAAGAGAATCTTAGTATAGCTCGAAATAAAAGAAAAGAACTTCATGAGAAGATGCAGAATGATAATGATGAAAAGGAAACTCTCAATGAACTTGTGAACAAGTTGAGACAAGAAAATAGTAGTATAAAGAATGAAATGCAAGATATGACTATGAGGTTTTATAAAGACAATTAAGACAGAAAGAAGAATAAATATGACTTGACTAGAAGACTCAATGATGCTAGAAATGAAAATCTAAGACTCCGTCATGAAAATAATATGTTGAAGACATATCGGATTCACATGCAACATGATAAAACCGAACTTATGAGACAAAAGAGAATTCTAGAAAATGAGTTGGCTACTGCAAATCAACATAAAGAGAAATTCAAGAAAAGTTCAGAGGAACATGATGATATGCTGAAAAGTGAGAAACCAAATGGAGATACAAATGGACTTGGATTTGAAGTTGGAGAAATTTTTGGTACTGCAAACAATCATGATCACAGTAAACCGGTAAGACAACCTAATGCTTACAAGTTTAATGGTAAATGTTTCAATTGCAACAAATATGGTCATAAAGCAAATCAATATAGATTTAGAAACAATCAGAACATTAATGCACCCACCAATCAATGTTCCAAATGCAACAAAGTTGGTCATAATTTAGAAAACTACAGAATGAATGTGAAATGTTATGTTTGTGGAAGATATGGACACTTATCTAATCAATGCAGAATACAAACTAGCATAGGATATGGAAAATTTATTCAGAGGAATAATGTGACTTGTTATGCTTGTAACAAGATTGGAGATTGAAATTTTTTGTAGAAGTAAGACTTCACCGGCAAATAATAAAGGCTCTAGTTTGAAAGGCAAAGAAAAGGTAGATGAGGTAAAGAAAGAAATTTCAAAATAATGGATTAGGAAGACAGATCGGAATGTTGATGAGGCTATTTCTTCACTGGTAGAACAGAGTAACCCTCCACCGGCAAGAGATTCTTCATCCAACTGACAAGTAACCCTTTGGGGGTATTGTAGCAAATTGAATATCATATAGATTACCCTCGCCGATGGTGAGAAGATAAATTTCTTCTTTACCGATAGATGTGTTAAGTTTTCACTTAATCGACAAGCATTTAATGTGGTTGGTGAGAGAAAAGTCATTATAAATCATCGAATTTCCCTCATTTTTTATTCGCCAAGCATTCAAATTAGAAGAGAGTGCAAAAACTGAGCGAAGGCATTCAAGGAGAAGGTGTGAAGTGATTTCTTTCAAGCATTCTGATATTGTCAGGCAGCTAAAGGTATTTTTCAAATGGCTTCTTCTTCTTCTGCTCCCAAATTTATTGTGAACCCTACTATCGTGGAAAACATAAAATGCCCTAGGCCCATGTTTAAGATAATTTCTAAAGTAGCTAAGCAAGATGATTCCATAGGTGCTTTTTCAAAAACTCCTAAAGGTGTAGCTTATGTTGAAGACCCTAGGATTTATATTCATTGCAACATTGAAAATTAGGTTCTGAGGAATTGTTGAAAATGTTTAGAATGGCAATTTGCGATGAAAATGGCACTGTTAAACTTGAACACAAGATTGTGGAGACTTTAGGTTTTGTTGAGATATTGAATATCCCTGAATTTCTGAATGAAGTAGTGAGAATTGTCCTAAGTAGGGCACATGGAGAATTTCTATGGTTGGATTATGTCTGCAAATTCACCCGACAAGCAATTAGGGAAGTAACTGGTTTACCCTCAACCAACAACAAACCAGACAAAACAAAGAAAGTTCCTAACAACAAAGTAATGACCCTAACTGGAGCAACATCAGATAGTAGATCACTAAGAGTGAATGACACCAAAGACATCAATGTGAGACTCATAAGTATGATACTTGGTTACAAGACTACACATGCAAACATACTTAATTCAATTTCTAGTCTTTGCATTAATAGTGCTTATGAAATGGTCAACAACAATGCAATGATTGATGTGTGTGAATGGTTGAAAGATGAGCTCATTGATAATTTGAAAAAGATTAAAGGAGATAAGAAAGGGACATTTCACTTTAGTAATCTTTTAGTATGTTTAATGTTGTATTTCACTAAGGAAATTCCCAGTATATGACCAAAAGACTTTGGATATGACATACCGGTAGGAAAACAATTACAGGAAGCTTTTACTGGCATGAGAACTACAAAAGACAACAATATAACTGAATACATTAAAGCTTTTCAAGCTAAAATGAAAACTAGAGAAAGACTACCGCATAGTGTAGTGGACAAATATGACAAAGAAATCTGCTTTGTCATAAAAAAGGATGAGACATGGATGGAAGTTGTACTTCCTAGGACTGTATGGCTAACTGAAATGGGCTATGAGGTAGATCTCAACATTATTGAAACATATGCAAAAGCTTTGTTAAATGCACCAAGAGAACCAACATAACAAGTTTTTGGTAGTGCTGAAACTATTGAGAATGGTGTGAAAACAATGAAGCAAAGGAATAAAAGAGAAAAGTATATTAGGGATGCATCAAAGAAGGTACAAGAAATCAAAGAAAATGTTATGAACTTTATTGATAATGGCTAATGAACTAGAAGGACTGCAACCGGAGGCACACATTTCACTGGTTGGCACATCTTCTGATAGTGAGATACCAGCTGAATTTAAAAGAGTTGAGAGGAAGAGAAAACCTTCACCGGTACCCTCTCCTTCACCCAAAATAACAAGGACCTTGAGGAAGAATCAATGGGCAATAAGGTACCTGGCCAAGAAACTAACTCCCAAGAAGAAACAGAAACCGGTCATACCTTCATTAGATAATTTGTTAAATGAAATAACTGATGATTGTAATTTGGCTAATGTGAGTAAATTGTATAACACATTCAAATATTCAGACAAGGAAAGCATTGAGAACAGTATAATTTTACATCTGGATATATACAAAAAGGTTTGAATTGAAGTAGTGGATGATTTAACTAATGAACTATATAGAAGATTAGATGCAAAAATGATTGCAGTGATGGAATTGGATAAGAAACTAAAAGTTGAAAAACTTCTAGCTGTACATCCAGTTAACTCAAAAGAGGAAATTGATGATCTAATTTGTGAGGCTAACAAATCCATTTTTGCTAGTGGTCACCGAAAAGTAAGTTTGATGGCAGGTAGAGGAAATGAGATTGCAGAGGAGGCTGCTGATAAATGGGATATATTTTTTGTGGAAAAAGAAAAACAAGAGGAAATGAATTGGCCAAAGAAAAAATTCAAGGTGTATCAGAAGGATAAGGACAAGGGAAAAGATAAAATTGGTGGTATTCCAAACATCAAGATCATTGACAATTTACTACCACCTTTGGATACTGCATCGGTACATACTGTTGATCCACCGGTTACTAACAATGAAGGTATCACACATGATGACATTAATCCTGAATTTGAAATACTATTCACCAGGAATGTGGATAATCAAGAAGTGAATATTGTTGTGGATAAGGACACTATAGATGTTAAGGATGATAATGTTGACAGTGGCAACATTGCTGAAAAACCGGTAGAGACTGTTGAGGTTGATATCCCAACAAAGCAATCATTACAATCAAAGAAATCATTACAAACAGAGCAACCATTGGATACTGGGAAGAATACTAAAGGTATAGATGCTGCAACAGAGAAACCTACTGAGACTGAGATACTGATAGTTGAGCATATAGAGAATCCTACCGAGACAGAGGTACATATTGAAGCAGAGAAACCAGCAATCAGTGAGACACCTAAACAATCAGACAAACCTTTACTAGTTGAAATGCAAACTCAGACTGATCCACCAGAGGATAACGCACGCAAAATGGTTACAAATATTGGAAGCACGGAGGTAATATGTCAGACATCTGACACTTCATCAAGTGAATTCAGACCTACTAATGTAACAAAGGGACTTCTGGATTTAATCAAGAAGATAACATACTGTAATGCATTGGCCTACAAGGCAATTGATGACACCATACCAATTCTTAAATTGATTGCACCAAAATGTAACATAGATCATGTAAAGAATTCTTTAGGTAAATTGGACACATTGTCCAAATTCATTATTGACAATGTAATAACAATTGATAAGGTGAATGAGGACACCTTCAAAGAGAAAGTTGAAAAGGAGAAGGATAAATTATTTGAGGACACAATAAAGAAGTGCACAAAACACATGAATACACTATTACCGGCACTGAACAATACAATTTTGGAATATAAAGAGTTGTACAAATAAACATGCAAACCACATATTTTGACAAAGGACATATAAAAAGAGATGAGTAGAGTACAAAAAGAAATAAATGACATAGTTGATAACATAATTGGTTCATCCGAACCTATATCAGTTATTGAGCAGGAAGTAGCAGGTTTTGAGGATAAATTGGAGAAATTTGAGAAAGAAAAGGCAAGGATTAAGTCAAATGCCAGAGAACTTAAATACAAACTTGGTCCTAAGTTGGACAATCTAATCTCTCTAAGAAATGAAATCTCTAAGGAATTACTTCAAGGAGAATGATCACTGGAAGAGCACATGCATCATCTCACCGACATGATCCAACAGACTGAGGCAACCCTGAACCACAGCAACAGATTCATGCAGAGTCTTAATTTGGTTTTGGCAGATATATTCCAGATTGTAACCAACATGTTACAAACTTTGAGGTGACATTTTTACACTCATTTGACTATTTTTGACAACCTTTGTCATTGATGTCAAAGGGGGAGTAGTGGAGAGAGAAAAATGATTATTCAGAAAAGATCATTTGCTCAAGAGGAGCACATCTTTTTGGTAACTTTTTGGACTTTGGTTTTTGGAACAACTTTTGGATTTTTCTCATGAGTGTTGCCATCAATGCCAAAGGGGGAGATTGTTGGCATTCTACACTCTTATGAGAATAGTTGATGTTGTAAATGATGGCAACCAACTGGCAATGTTGTCATTGATGTTGTCTTATGAGAATAGTTGATGTTGTCATTGATGTTGTCCTACGAGGCTATGATAGGTACCCATGTACAATATGAAAATGCAAGCAAAATAATACAATGCAATCTCTCTCAAACGGAGAAAGGGAGAAAACCTAGTGGGAAAAAATTCCCCCTCAAAAGAGAGATGAATGTACAAAAGACTCTAAAAAAAGAAGGACAAAACCTCAAAGAGGAAAACGTCCCCCCCATAAGAGAGGAAGCAGAAGTTAGCTGACCCCCCATAATGAGAGATCCTGCACCCCCAAGAGAACTCACAATTGCTGGAACTTACTCTTGGTGAAAGGTTTGGTAAAGATGTCAACAACCTGCTCCATTGTAAGACAATACTGCAAATCAATGACCTCCTCTTGAATCAGCTCTAGTTGGGTATTCATTTGGTAAGCCACCAACAGTTACCGGCACCGACAATAGACATCTACATACACCGGTAGACACTTCACTGACAATGACAATAATGCATACAGGCACCCTAGCCGATAGGGAATAAACTTTTGTTTATTGTATTTAAATGTAATTATCTTTTGTAAAAGCCAACATGGCATATTGTAAAAGACTCATATATATGTATGAGATCTTATAAGTAATTTTACCAAAAAAAAAAAAAAAAAAAAGAATGTATGGAAGTATGAAAATTGTGTATAAGGTGATATAGTTGACATCAAAGTTTTTGTCAATGGAATGAGCTTAAATCGGTACTAAACCTGGTATAGTTGATGCTATTTTGAAGCAATACATTGTATTGGATTTCATAATCCACTTTTGTAGTTAGTGTGACTCTTATTGAGCAGTGTGCTCTAGGTAGTTGGCCTTCCTGCATGTGTAGGCCCCTCATTGTAAGTAATATTTATTCATTGACCAATGAGTGAATATTGTGGGTCACAAATCCCACCGAGGTTTTTCCCACACCATGTTTCCTCATTAAATATCTTGTGTTATGGTGTGTTCTCTATGTTGTCTCTGTTATTCTTATTTGCTACATTAATTCTTATTTACCGATACACTGTTTTGAGATGCAAAGTTCTTAATAAGTTTAAATATTTTGTAAACCAGTTAGATACTGATTCACACCCCCCCCCTCTCAATATCTTTGGGACTATCATTAATCCTAACAATCACCTCTCTTTAAACATGTTTTCACCTTGAGTTTTCATCACACAAGCAATGTGGGATAAAACACTTGCTTATATACTTGTTTGGTAAAAACTAACTTGCTTCTAGAAGGTTTAAATATTAAATGATTATTGTAAGTTATTTAATTTTTCTTTTAAAATTTTAAATAATCCTTAATCATCATTTAAAAGCAATTAAAAATGGGGCTTATTTATTAAAATATTGCAATTTAAGTCCAAATTAAGCCTCCAGGGGAAAATTGACTTGGGTTGGGATTGAAAAATCCATTTAAAAATCATTTAAGTGTCAAAACTTTCCCCACAAGGGAAAATCGACCTTAGCTTGGATAAAAATCCATGCTCAAATTCATCAAAAATGCACACAAAACTCCCCAAGGGAAAATCGATGGCAGTCTGGATTGAAAATCCACACTCCAAACTCACTTCACTTGCAAAAAATACTCTCTAGTGGAAAATCGACCTTAGTCTAGACGAAAATCCGGACTCAAAATTCATCAAAATACCCCCAGTGGAAAATCGACCTTTGTTTGGATGAAAATCCAAACAAAAATATGCACTAAGTTGTCACAAAACATCCTGGTGGAAAATCGACCCAAGCATGGAATTATCCTCAACGTTGTCCGCACTATAGTCCGCACTCCTGGTGGAAAACCAATGGCAGTCTGGATAAATCCTTACACTTAGCCAAATTTTAGCACTCCTAGGGGAAAATCGACTTGGGTATGGATAAACAGTGGTGGAAAATCATAGCCAGTATGGATTTCAAGGGAAACCCATGTGTAGTGTGAATTTTGAGTGGGGGAAAAGGGTGGGTAGTCTGGAATATGAGGGGAAAAGCACCTCTAGCATGGGATTTGACCTTTTAACCCTTGGAATATGGATTTCCCTTAGGAATTTGACATTTTAACCACTCAAAATCACTTAGAAACTTCAAATTGAGACTAGACTTAAGGATATTTTCCCAATATATTGAGTGAAACGCTAGGAAAATATTGGGATAAAGTGTGAAATCAATTTAAATAATACCTTGAAAGCGAGAAAACAACTCCAAAAGATCTAGGAATACCTTGGCACTTTAAAATCATTGATGCACGTGCTAAAAAACACGTTAACTCTCAAGAAGATCAACACTTAGCAAGAATATATGAAAACCCTAAGGCAACCCCTAGACTTAGGCAAAACTCAAGATCACATTTTGACATTTTAAACACATGATCCTATTCAAAATTCAAAAACCCTCTCATCGGCAAAGGCAAACACTAGGAAATTAGGCAAAACTTCTACTCTAAAAAGCAAAAAGTGGGGGTCCCCATTTGCAATGGGGCGATGTGTGAAGACATCACAACATGTCTCGGCTACGAGGCCATTATAGGTACCCATGTACAATATGAAAATGCAAGCAAAACAATGCAATGCAATCTCTCTCAAATGGAGAAAGGGAGAAAACCTAGTGGGAAAAAATTCCCCCTCAAAAGAGAGATGAATGTACAAAAGACTCTAAAAAAAGAAGGACAAAACCTCAAAGAGGAAAACGTCCCCCCCATAAGAGAGGAAGGAGAAGTTAGCTGACCCCCCGTAATGAGAGATCCCACACCCCCAATAGAACTCGCAATTGCTGGAATTTACTCTCAGTGAAAGGTTTGGTAAAAATGTCAACAACCTGCTCCATTGTAGGACAATCCTACAAATCAATGACCTCCTCCTGAATCAGCTCTCAGATTTAGTGTATATGGATCTCGATGTGTTTGGTCCGCTAATGCATTATCATTGATGCTCTGCAAAAGAAGGATTTTAGAAAAACCTATGGTGAGGCAACACACACACGAAAAACACAAGAAACAAAGAGTTAGTGTTAATCAACCAAAGATTATTCTAAACAAGCATATCAAGAGAGACACTATAAGCACAATAGAACACTTAACAATGAAAGCAAATGCAACAAGGCATATCTAAATGCCTTCCACCATCCTTGTAGTTCTTCCTCCCTTGTTCTTCTCCTCTCCAAGTTTCCAAATGAGTGTAGCTCTCAACAGTTTTTTGCACTATGGATGTCTTATGGATATTTAAGATTGAAATTCTTTAAACTATGCTATGCAAGTGTAAAACAAACTAATTATGATATGCTATGAAATGAACTAAGATTTATTTTAGTTCAAAATGACAATATATTAGTGATTTATGCTAAAATGCTCTTCTCTAAAATTGGCTATAAGTTAAATGCATACAAGTTTCCAGGGCCTGGATATTGAAGAAATGAGCTCTATTTATAGGTAAAATGGAGCAATGGATGGTTGAGATTGAGTAATCTCAACAAAAGGTCAGGATTGAATGGTCTAAGATCCGTGTGAGGACTTTCAACCCAATCTCGGGATGACAAGTGTCAACATGAGAGGGGTTGAGGGGAGAGGGAAGAAGCATTTAATGATTGACATGACCTGAGGGCTAACTTGGGAGGTAAGGCTAAGGTTGAGTTGAGTGAATAAATTCATTATTAAGAGAATAATGCTTTTATCCAATGGATAAACTCTTGTGCAAGAGCTAGTGAGGATAACCATGGTCAAAGAAATAAATACTTGAGGAGACACATGGGTTACATGAGGGTTGAGTTAGGCGTCAAAGTCCCTAACCATGGGTGCAAATGGATCTAACCATAAATGGTTATGTAAGAGCCATTAATGGTCATGTAAGAGCCATTAGTGGTTTAGAAGACTTTAGAGGTTAAACTGTTGAACACATAAAGCATTAAATGCTTTTCAAAGACTTTGGAGTCTTTGAGAAGTGACTCCAAATTGCTTAGGAGTGTGACAATAATTAGGGGATGGATTAGGCTAATTAAGAAAGGGTTAGAAGAGTCTAGAAGGGGATTTTGTATTGCAAGTGGATTTGGTGGGTGAGGGAAAATAGGATTTTATTAAAATAAAATTCATTTATTTCAACAAATAGGTGCAACTTACATTTTAGGAGAATGCAAGTGGGGGGAATTTTATGATTTAAATATATGTTTTATTCATTTATTTAAAAAGGAAAGGGGGTTAAATGAAATAAATAGGATTTATTCATTTAATTGATTGTGAATATTGGTTTAATGAATTAATTTAAAATAAATTGAATAATTTATTTAATTAATAGGAGAATGTTTGAGGATGAGTTAATTAAATGTTAATTTAATTAACTGATGACTAGTGGGGTTTTAATCAAATAAATAACAAATATTCATTTAATTAAAATGGACAGATTTATGTGACTACATTTGCCCCTCTTTGAGACGGTGCAATTTATCATGTCATTTCAAAGAAAGAAAAATAGGTATGAAGAAATATGCCCCATAAAGTGTTAATTTAATGGATGGTATGCCCCCTCGAGAGATGGACCGAAATTTTTGAAAAATCGGGCGATCTCTCAAAAAAGAATGAAAATTGGCGGGGAGGTAGAAGAGAAGAATTTAGCAATATCAGTGAAAGAACAGAAGAAATCAGAGATAAAACAGAGAGATGGGAGGCGCTGGAAGTTCGCGAGGACCATGGTGGTGAGCAAGGTAAAATTAGGTTTACAATGAAGGGTATATACGGGGGTGAAGGGGAAAAAAATGGGGTCATTTGCATTCATCTCCAAAACGATTCAGAGCTCTGATAGTGACTTCTTTGAAATAGCAAGCAGTAGTCAGGATGTTGGTACCGATAGCAGATCATCAGCTACAGTGAGTTCGACGATTCAAGCGGCCAGAAGACTACGGACCAGTGGTATGTAAATTTGAAATTTTACTTTTCACGCATTTTTGATGTTTTTTTTCAAGTTTCCAAGTTGAGTCAAGACAATAGCGCTAAAACTGTGTTTTGGCATTGTTGTCAGTTGAACTAGCGCTATTGTGCCGCTATAGCACTATCGCATAATGGTTTTAGCACTTTTGAAAGTTGTAGCACAGTTGAGTTGTTTTAGCGCTAATGTAGTTTTAGCGCTAGTGCTTTTAAATGGCACTATTACATAGTTGTTCTAGGGCTATTGTTTGTTTAGCGCTAGTGTGTAGTTGTTGTAGCGCGATTGTTAGTAGAGCAGCGCGATTATTAGCAAAGTACTGCTATTGTTTGAAAAATAGATGCCCAGTGTTTAGAAAAAGAATCTTCTGATGCCAATGATGGATGGATGGAGAGGTTAGTTGTTTTGAACCATAGCAGCCTTGTTGAGACTTAGGTCATTAGGATAAATGTTTGTTGCATTCAAGGTGTGCCATGATTGCTTACTTGTTGAGACCCGAAGATACTTGATCAGAGTATCTATTGATAGTCTAGGTTTAAACTTAAGAAAGTTTGAAACAAAACAACTGATGATGATGGTTGATGTGCATGTGTAGGAGGATTTTCCCGTCTTACAGATGTGGGAGAGGCATCTAGCCACACAACAGTTGAGAGATCGACTGACAGAGGCCGAGATTGATTGCATTGCAGCGACAGGCCTGTGCAATATGATGTATATGCCCATGATTTGGACGAATCACAGTTTGATGACAGCATTGGCAAAGCGGTGACATAGTGAGACTTGTACGTTTCACCTAACTATGGGGGAGATGACTGTGACACTGGAGGATCTATGGTGAATCTTACACATCCCTATCTGAGGGGATCTTGTGACATATGACCGAGTTTGGGGGACAGCAGCGGTGCAACAGATTTTTGATGAGGATGTGTTTATTCATGATGACTCAGTAGCGTGGGAGGATATAGTTGCATTGTATGAGCCACTACCAGTTGTATTATCATCTATTGTTGGGGGCCTTCTATGCCCAGATCGATGATCTCATGGATTGGTCATGGGTTGGGGCTAGGTTATAGAGAAGATGATGACTGAGGGGACTCGCTTTGCGAGGAGACCATACGTTCTATCACACCTATAACGGGAGTTGCATGAGGTGGTGTACCGAGAGACGAGCTCACAAGGAGTTGGGATCACTTTACTGCATATCTGGGCATGGGAGCACCTACCTGTGACCTGACCTATGAGTCTGAGATTTAGGGCAGTGGATCAACCCTATGTGTACATGTATGGCAATATGATGAGTCAGCCCCACCTGGGGAAGTTAGAGTGGTGGCGACGGGCATTAGATGATTTGGATGCAGTGATCTGGAGGCCCTATATTGAGTGTGAGCCCTGGGATGATGATGCAGAGGCCTTGCCTTATGTATTTATGATATGGTATTTGATTGGTAGGACAACCTACAATGTGGAGAGATAGGTACCGGGCAAAGTACTGAGACAGTTCGGACGGAGGCAGGGATTGCAGAGTGGGTTAGGAGAGTATGCATGGGTGGTACGAGAGAGGTTCCAGTGGGGGCTAGTATTACCATATGATCAAGCTTTAGTAGAGTTTCAAACTTTACAGGAAAGACCATGGCAGATGACGCTGGGGTTGGTAGATGCAGGGGTTACAAATGAGTACACTCAGTACATTACTGCACATACCATTCCATGCATATCAGATCCGGTAGAGCCAATTCCAATGTTTGAGGATGATAGGAGACAAAGATGGAGGAGGAGAGGAGGGTGAGGACTTGCAGTAGGTGGATGAGGTAGGGGAGGTGATGGAGGAGGAGGAGGTGGGGGAGGTGGATTTGGAGGTGGTGGAGGAGGACGGTTACAATGGAGAGGGAGAGGCGGGAAGCCTTTACAACTATCATAGGGGCCTTTGATACAGGGAGGAGTTAGAGTAGGTGGCATGGATATGGGGGAGGGAGAGGCACCTATGGATACGGGGGAGGGAGCCACGAGAGGAGTAGAGGGAGCTATGGGTGGAGGAGAGGATCCGATGGGGATGGGAGGAGGAGATCTGTGGGATCAAATGATAGTATTTTTGCAGACTCGGTTAGAGGCTATGGAGGTAGAGGTTGCAGCTAGAGATGTTCAGCTATTTGCATGGGAGTCAGAGTTGACTGTAGTGCTATGGGAGAGAGATCAGGCAGTTGATAGGGTGATCCAGCTACATGAGAGAGTTTGGGCTTTGGAGGGAATACATGGACATGGACCATCGACTGATTCACTGGCGAGGGAGTTACAGAGAGCGGGTGGAGAGGTTGATTATTGGCGGGGTCTATATGAGCAGGCGGTGCCATCTAGTCGACGGGCACTGAGCTATTCACAAATGTGTCGGGAGAGATCAGAGCGGTCTCAGAGGGTGCAGAGTAGTGATGGTGTGATGGGTCTTCCACGACGAGGTAGTATGGGTGGTGCAGGGGGTAGTGGGGGAGCAAGTGGTGATGGTGGTGCAACAACTGGCTAGAGTGGCATTTGAGAGACCTTTTATGTATTTTATTACATTGTCATTTTGGACTGTGTCTTAGATGGCTCTTGGTAGTCGATATTTTTGACATCATTGTACTCTAATACATGTATGTTTTTGCGAGATGATATGATGTGATATATTTGGAGATCCCATATGATGTGATATATGCATTGTTATGATATGTATGGATTTAGGCAGGATGATGATCTATGATTTATGCTTAGATGGATATTTGTACTTTCTATATGTGTGTGTTTATGAGATGATTCCTATATGCCTTTTTTATATTGATTTATATGATGCCTATATGCATGTTTTATGAATATGATACTAACATGTGGATGCAGGGTTATATATGCATGATGTGTTGGTGTAATGCTTTATGTATGTAATGCCATGATGACGATGTATGCATAATGAAATGATGCTAACGATGATTTAGATAGTACTTGTGTTTTTGTTGATGCAATGATGATATGCAGTTGTATTTAATTATGATGAAATGCAATGAATCAAAATGACATATGTAAATGCATATAGATGGTTAAAATGAATGCAATGAATGTAAATGACATGTAATGTGATGATAATGCAACAAAGGGGTAATGAACAACTACACCTTAATGCAATTAAAAGGATAATGAATGTATCTTAATGAATCCTAAAGGAAATCTTTGTAAGATGAAATGAATGAGTATATGAATATGCATGAATAGATAGATGAATGCACTTAACTAATGGATAGAGAAATAAATGCATGCAACTAAAGGAATCTAGACAAATGTATGATAAACAAGCTTAAATGATATTAAATGATGATTTTAACAAGACGTCTATCTGCACCTAGATGACTAAATGAATGCATAGTAATGGCTAATAATGGTAGTAAATGTAATGATGAGCAATTTTATCAAATGAATTTAAATGTTTTGATTTTGCAATGATGAAATGATGTAATGATACTAATACAAGTAAATGATAATGGATTGTATGTAAAATGCAACTAATGTAATAAAATGATGATGCCATGTGTTTATGAGAGATGAATGCAAGGTTGGTTAGACTTTGCATGATGCACTAATGATGTATCAGAGAACTATGTCATGATTGTATCCAAGACCAAATAATTTCTCATATTTAAACTTGTTCACACTTGCATACAAAACCATAAATATGAATAATGAATGATCAAATGGATGGGTGATATGCAACGGAATGCAATATAAACAGATGAGATGAAATGACGATCCATAGTGCTTTATTTTTCATCATTGAGAAAGGGTAGTATCAATATTGGATGAGGTAGTAGGAACCAAGGTTGGAGCATTGTACCTGCAAGCAAGCATCATAAATAAAGAATATGGACCCTCCATAATGGTTCATGCTCATATGGTCGAGGTATACGCTGTAGTCAGCAGGCCATAGTGATCCATGACTATATTTTGCATAAGATCACATAGCTTAGTGAACTTCCCACGTAGACACCATTGGTACATGCCCTAGAACTTCATTGGAATAATTCGTAGAAGATACACAAACAATGCTTAGGAACCATCCCAGCCACTCTAATCACTTGTGGATATCCCGAAGTAGCATAGGAACCTGATATAAATGAATAAATAACTAACAAACCGACCAAGTACTTGATAGCTTAAACATAATTTTCTTGTCAAAGAAAAATGTTATCTTGTCTTTGTTTTGGTGAGGAAAGATTTATCCCTGTTAAAACAGTTTGCATGTTGATGTTGATTGTTTGGTTGATGTGATAAGTGGTCATCATTTGAGTGTTTTAGAATGTGTGTTTGGTATCTTCTTGGATGCATATATACAAAGTGTTGTGATGTTTTTTATTGATTTTTGATGTTTTCTAATGTTTTTGGATTTTGTGAGTGTTTTTGAATGTTTTTGGCATTTTGTGAGACATGTTTTGAATGTTTTTGGTATTTTGTGATTGTTTTTAAATGTTTTGGGTATTTTGTGAGTGTTTTCAAATGTTTTTGGTATTTTGTGAGATAGTTTTGAATGACGAACTCAATAAATCACAAGTAATGCATAATCCACTTCCACCAATAGGTTTAAGAGCATTGCCCCCAGTTTAGAAATGACTATGAAAAAGTGAGATGGAAGACGCATGAAGTTCTATCCTTGATTGCAAATCAATAATAAGCCATGGTTTTGATTGATGGATGTGTGGATGCAATGAATGTGATCGCAACAAGCTTGAAAGACAATGGAGCCATATCCTTTACGAGTGGTACCTGTTTGCTAGGTTTTCACCATTTGCACTTACCCAAGGTGCCACCAGAGTGGTTGTTCACCGGTTGGATGCATGATTTTTCTTTACTATTTTGATTTTGATTTTATTTTATTTTATTTTTTGTATTTTCTTTAGGATATTTATCCAAAAGTTTTTGGTGTTTTTTGGTATGTATTGGAGCCTAATGCTCTGTACAACTTATGTATGAAAGTGTTTGAGGTGCATGTTGTTGATTGGATCTGCTAGCGGTTCTCCTTCTAAAGTAGCCAACTGATATGCCCTGGACCCAAATACAACAATGATAACATATGGACCCAGCTAGTTTGATTCAAATTTTCCCTGATGTTCTTTGTTGGGTTGGTTATGAGGATTCTCTTGAAGAACAAGATCACCTACTTCAAATGTATGAGGTCTAACTCGATGATTATAGAGTTTGCTCATGCGTTGCTAATAGGCTTTGAGGTGATTGTATGCAGCTTATCGTTTCTCATCAAGTAGTTCCAAGTCTTGAAGACGTGATATTCTGTATGCTTCATCATCTATGAGATTACGCAAGGAAACTCGTAAAGATGGTGTCTCGACCTCAATAGGAAGGATGGCTTCTGTACCATAGACCAGTGAGTAGGGAGTTGTGCCAGTAGAGGTTCGAATACTAGTTCGATATGCCCATAGTGCTGGATTTAATTGAACATGCCAATCACAGCCGGCATCATTGACTGTCTTCTTGAGGATTCTTAATATGTTCTTGTTCGATGCTTTGGCCTAAACATTTTCTTGTGGGTAACAGGGAGTGGAAAAGCGGTGCTGGATGTGAAACTTCTCATAGAGCTCACGAACATCCTGATTTTTTAAAAGAAGCTCGTTATCTGTGATGATGGACATGGGTACACCATACCAGGAGATGATGTAATTAAGAATGAATGAGGCAATTTTCTTGTCGGTGACTTGGGTAAGTGGAACAACTTCGATCCACTTTGTGAAGTATTTAGTGGCGGTAATAATGAACTTATGACCGTTGGATGAAGATGGATGGATTTTACCCACAAGGTCAAGTCCCCATTGACAAAAGGGCCATGGTGGTGTGATTGGTCGCAATTCATGTACTGGTGCATGTATCAAGTCTCCATGAACTTGGCATTTCTTGCATTTTCTTACAAAATATTAGGAGTTTTTTTCCATGGACGACCAATAGTATCCAGCACACATGATCTTCTTTACTAAGGAAGGACTGCTTGCATGAGTCCCACAAATTCCTTCATGTACCTCTTCCAAGGCCTTTGTTATCTTATCATGTTCTAGACATCAAAGGAGAGTACCATCAAGACTGCGTCGGTATAGGGTTTCAGGAATGATGGTATATCGAGCGGTTTGACGAATGAAAGTTTTACGTTGGTTATTCGATTGGTTAGGAGGAAGTGTGTGATCGTGTAGATAGGTGTAGAACTCACCGTACCACAGGGATTCGGAACCGGTAAGGTGACATATCATCTTGGATTCAAGGATATAATAAACGGGAATCCAAATTTGTTCTACTAAGAACTCATAGCGTGTTGAATTTTGTGGAATATCTAGGAGAGATGCAATGGTAGCAATAGCGTCAGCAACTCGATTCTGATCTCTGGGTATCTGTTCAAAGGTGATAGCAATAAATGATGTTTTTTAATTGTCCACCATTTTCTTGTATGGCATGAGTTTATCATTCTTGGTTTGATATTCATCTGTGACTTGGCAAATGACCAGTTGGGAGTCATCATATATCTGTAGCTCTTTTAACTTCCATTGTATGGCTAGTCTGAGTCTTGTGATCAAGGCCTCATATGCTGCTATGTTGTTTGTACATGGAAATGTGAGCCTGTAAAACTTCGAGATGTTGTCACCTTGCATTGTGATAAACAAAATGCCTGCCCCCGAGCCATGTCTAGTATAGAAACCATCAAAGTATAGTTTCCATGGTTGTGTTGTTGTGATCATGAATATCTCTTCATCTGGAAAATTGGAAATAAGAGGATGATTGCCTATGAGGGGTGCATCAACCAACTGATCTATAATAACTTGACCCTTGATAGCCTTACGATCCATATACTTTATGTCAAATTCACTTAGAATCATCACCCATTTGGCCAAGTGGTCTATCAATACTTCTTTGTTGAGTAAGTACTTTAGTGGATCAATCTTTGCAATGAGTTGTACTTTATGTGTTAACAGGTAGTGCCTCAGTTTAGTGGCTGCCAAGATTACTGCTAGGCAAGCTCGCTCAATAGGGGTGTAATTGAGTTCATAGCCTACTAGTGTGTGAGAGATGTAGTAAACAACACACTCTTTACCTTTTGTATTGTGTTGAGCCAGTAGCACTCCCAATGTTGTATTGTTGCTAAAATATATAGCAATAGAGGTCTACTTGGATCTAGTGGGATCAGTAATGGTGTATTCATGAAATAGTGTTTAAGCATCTAGAATGCTTGCTGGCATCTGGTATCACATTGAAAGCAGATGTTTTTGTGTAACAGGTGTGCGAAGGGGTGACACTTATCTGCCAATTGTGCAATGAATCTTCGGATGGATTGTAGTCGCCCTTGTAATGTCCTTAGCTAACTGATATTATTTAGAGGTGGCATGTTCATGATTGCTTTGACCTTTGTTGGGTTGACCTCAATGCCTTTTCTTGAGACAGTGTATCCTAGAAGCTTCCCTGAGGTTACTCCAAAGACACATTTCTTTGGGTTGAATCGAACATGATATTGTTCCAGTCTATCAAAGATTTTCTCTAATATTACTAGATGACCTTCTCTTGTTAATGATTTTGCCAATAAGTCATTAACATAATCTTCCATTATGGTATGCATCAGATCATGAAATATGGTGGTCATTTCTCTTTGATAGGTCGCCCTTGCATTCTATAGACCAAAAGGCATTACATTCCAACAATATGTTCTCCATGGACATGTGAAGGTCATTTTATGTTGATCCTATGGTGTGATCTTTATCTGGTTGTATTTGGAAAAACCATCCATGAGAGAAAGTATAGCATGTCCCGTTGTTAGGTCTACGATTATCAATGTTTGGTAGGAGGAAGTCATCTTTAGGACATGCCTTGTTTAGATCTCTGAAGTCAATATAGATACAGATGCCCCCATTTGGTTTTTTGATAGGCAAAATGTTGGATATCCAATCTACATAATCAATTAGTCTAATAAAACCAACATCCAGGAGTTTCTTAAAATCTGCTTTGTCTAGTACCACAATCTGGCGGTGCATCTTGCGAAGCTTCTGCTTGATAGGCTTAGCTCCTTTTGCTACGGTGAGATGATGCATGACTAAATCGAGATCAAGACTAGGCATGTCTTCATATGACCATGCAAAGTTGATCTAACACTTCTGGAAGAATTCAACAAACTTAGGTTGTTCTTCTGGAGAGATGCCAGATGTATGTGGTGAGGAGTTTCAGGAGTCCCCATGTTGAATTCTTTTATTTCCTCAATAAGGATCATTGATCATTCCTGTTGTGTACTAGAGGGGAGAATGTCAAACCTTTCATCCTCAGGTGCCTCAGAGAAGTTTTCACCATTGGATACGCTCTTTCTTTTTACTTTTGTGGGATCAAACAGTGCCATAGTGTGGTTTTCACTAGAAGATCCATGTTTTATTGTTATATTTTTGCAGCTGAAAGGTTTGGCATCTACCCCAAAGTATGTTGTGCTATTAAGTTCAATGGCGAATCTAGCTTTGTGATCCTTGCTTGGTATGTTATCCTGTAGTTCCAAAAAGTCAATGATTGCCTCATCATTTTGGGCGTGGTCAATGCATGGGGGATTAGATTGGTTCCATTCGATGAGTTCAGGATGGATAATGGGCATTACCTCATCGATTAGGTTAAGTTCATAAGATGTGTTAGTGAGGGTTAAGACACTGTGGTGAAGGTCATTCATGGTACTCTCCCTATCAGAATTGGGCATAGGATGCGACGTAGGGTCTATGGAAGGTGTGTCCAGTTTAGGAACACAAGAGGTTTTAATCCATGCTTCTCCATAAATAGGGATTTCTTTGTGAGGTGGAGGTGGTGATGTGTCTTCCTCATCTGAAGTATTGATATGTACTGAATCAAATTCTCACTCATGTGAGTCAGTCTCTGAGTCACTTTCCAGTATCCGATTACTATACCATACCAAGATATCCTTTGAGTTAAACATTGCAGGTGTGATCGATTGATGTACCTTGGTAGATGGAATGATTGGTGATGGAGGAAGGATTATGGGGATCAATGAATCCAATACAGGGAGTATTGATGTTGTTGAATCTACCGCTTTTGATGGAATTGCCAGTGTTGTCGATACTGCTAGGGGTTCAGATACTGCTAATGTTGCTATTGATGCAGTTGCTGCTACTGATGGGGTTGTTGGTTTGATTGGTGGGATGATTGGTGTTGTGTATGTGAATGTTGAGATTTTCAACCATATTGGGGCAATTGGTGTGGTTTTTGGTGCTGCTGATATAATCAAGGGTGACCTCTTTAGAGTATTAGGCTAATATAGAGGTTTGTTGGGTTTCCCTTTGAATTGGAGCTTAGGAAGAATCTCCTTTTGAAAGCCTAATCCAGTGTTATCTTTAGGCTTTAATTTTGGTTGCAGTGGCTCATGTCGTCCTTGCTTGCAAGGTCCCAAAGCACTCTGACCATCATATCCCATTATTTGCATAACGAGAAGGCCTTTTCCATATTGGTCTATGGGAAGCTTAGCTTGTGGGATGTATGTCGTGATAGGATCTTTATAGATCCATTTTGCTAAGTCCTCATCTCTGTTCTCTTCTTATTGACTCTTTCCAAGGATAAAAGGGGTTAAAGTGCATGTTGGTTTGACCAGTGGTGTTTGAAGTAACTGCTGAGGTTTACCATGAGTTCTAGGAGAAGTGGGTAGTTGCCCAACACAAAAGAGTTGGCTTAGAGTGTACTCCCCAGGACCTTCCTCTGCCATTTTCATTTTTAGCTTCTCTTTCTTGGGTATAGTGGTGTTTGAACTGGAAAGAGAGGCTGGACTTACATATAATGTGGATGGAATAGCTTCTCTATTGTTGGGAACGGTAATCTCTGGTTGATGGTTGATATTGTTACAATATGCAAAGGGATTTGCATCAGCCAGGATTGTAATTTCTACACCATTATGAGGAAACTTGATACACTGGTGGTAGGTGGATGGAACGACTTGCATGGCATGTATCCAAGGTCTTCCTAACAAAAAATTATACAGTAGAGGAAGTTCCAGAACTTGACATATGATGTGCTTCACCACTGGGCCCACTAGAATTGGTAACACAACTTCTCCTTTGGATGAATGCTCTACATCATCATAGGCTTTTATGGTTATCTTTTTGTGGGGATCCACTAATTCAACTGCATATCCCAATACTGTGACCAATTGTAATGTACAAATATTTAGGCCTGCTCCATTGTCGATCAAGACTCGCTTGATCCTATGTTGGTTGATAAATCCTTCAATATGGAGTGAGGCGTTATGAGGTTGCTGGAAGGATGTATTGTCACTTTTAGAGAAAGTGAGACATGGTGATGACCTTAGACTACCAACCATAGCGTGAAATTGATCTGTGTTTAGATTGGCAGGAACTGATGCCTCTTAGAGAGCTTGATCAAAGATTGTTTTATGAGATGGGGATAGGCGCAAAAACTCTAAAATGGATATAAGTGCAGGTGTCTTATCTAATTGTTCCACAAGGTTATACTGCTTTGAGATGGAGGTGGTGCCTTGTGGAGCTACTTTAATGGTAATATTTCTACAACGCGTAACAACATTACAGGTAGGGCTTGGATCTTTGATGGTAATTGTTGCAATTTGTTCATCGACATCATATAGGTAATTCATAGTGTAATTATAAGTGGCTCACATATAATCATTGGTATTTGTGTTTCATCCTGAAGTGGAGGGACCCCTTTAATCTTGCGATGGAAGTGGATTCTTAAACATAAGATGATCATTATTTATATTTTTGGGGTTGTGTCCTTCAATTTCAATCTCTCCTCGGTCAATAAGATCCTGAACAAGATCTTTCAATCTATGACAATTACTTGTTTTGTGTTGTTTCCCTTGATGAAATTCGCAATGTTCATTTTCCCTCCAATATGGAGGTTTGACCTAAGGTTCATAATTAGATATTTTGGGTAAGGTCACTAGATTTGACGAGACCAATTGACATAACACTATTTCAATAGGTTCCCCTAAGGGAGTGTATGTACATTTTGGTTTACAATTCTGTTGTCTTTGCCTTGGTTCCTCTTGCAGTATATTGTGTCCTTGATTTGGTGGGGGAGGAACCGTGTTGTTCTTAGGAGGGGGGTTTTGCCCCGCAAATCGGACCACAGGTTGTGCACTCTTGATAGTCCTTGCATCTATAACCCCGCCATTGATGATGTTTTTGTTTTTATTCTAGAAGTTAGGTTTATCACTGTTGAATCGCGGGTGAGGGGCATCTTTTGGTTCATTGTATATTTTGATAAACCCCTTTTTGATGAGGGCCCGTTCACATTTTAAACCCTGTGTGATCATGTCATTAAAATACTTTGTGCCTTTCATGTCTAAATGAAATTCCATTTCTTCTTTCAAGTTGGAAATAAATATTTTCACTAGCTCTCTTTCAGGTAGCTGAAGGGAACGTTTGCTAGACATTTGTCGCCATCATTGTAGGAAAGCTGAAAATAGCTCCCCTGGTTTTTGCTTGGTGTTACACAAGTCTACCATGGTGACATCGCACTCAATGTTATGGGAATAATGTGCAATGAATTTCTAGACCAATTCTTCAAATGTCCTAATGTTGTCTGCTAGTTGTGAAAACCATTGCGTGGTTGTCCTTGCAAAACTCTGAGGAAAGAGGCACATTAGATGTGTGTCTTCATATGCCACTTCTAGGCAAGCTGAATGAAATTCCCTAACATGATCTCGCGGGTCTCCTTTTCCCTGATACTTTTCAAGCTTAGTTGTTTCAAACCCTCATAGAAAAGATGACATATGTAGATTCCTATCAAAGGGATAGGGACAAATATCATTAAGTGAAAACTAGTTTGTTTTCACACCACTATGGAGTTGTTGGGTGAGATTCTCAACTTGTTGCCTCAACATGTCAATGTCATTTGGAGGAGCATGAGGTGGGGGATTTCCTTGATGAAGGTTGTATCTAATGTGATCTCGACCTCTTCCATCCTCATTACGACTCTGGTGTTCTGATGCTTGTCGTAATTGTGTTGTATCAAAATCAGAGGGTAGTTTGTCTCCCTCTTGGGCAAGTCTTAAAAAGTGGGCATCAGCATTGTTCCTGAGGATCTCATCGAAAATTTGATTGAAGAGGGGGTTGTGTTGTGCCCTTTCGATTGCTTCAGGAGTGGGAGTATGAGGATTTTCATCATTTGCATTTCATCCAAGGGCTTCTTGGAATTCATTGAGATTTTCCTCTTCTTCCTCTTCGATCTCTTGTTGTCTAGTCCTTGATCTGGTTTGAGCTATTTTGTTTAAAAGTTTTTGTTGAAGTTTGGTGAAAATGATTATGAGTTGGTGATGAAATGAGAGATAAATATTTGGTGAAGTGTTTTGCATATGGATCTCTAACACTTAAATGTGGATGTGACCAAATTCTTTATGTGAATTGCTTGTTGTGTTTTGACATTGTTTGATATGATAAGGTTTAGAGAGGCTTGAGATGTGTTACAGACCCAACTACCTAGTAATAAGAGGATACACTTGTAGACTAGTTTTAACCTACATAGAAATGTCTCTTAGGATGAGTTTATCCTAGATGTAGAGACACTCTAAAAAGTGATGTGTTGTGTTTGATTAAAGCAATATTGAAAAAGAACTTAAGACAAGACCTCTTTATGTTTGGAGAGTTGGAATGGATTGATGATGTGTGAATGTGAGAATGGATGAAATGTTAACTTCAATAAAAACTTTGTGTTACAAATGGAACAAATTCTTCCTCTTCTCTTTCGGTGGTTGATGGTTCTTCTCTAGCTAAGTCATATGTGATGCAAATGTCTGAAAAGAAGGTAGGATTGATTTTGCCTCCTTTGTTTTTATGATAACTCAAAGCGCTATATTGAGTAAAAGCTTTGCAGTTTAAAGACTCTTGATCAAACTCGTTGGATTTTCCTTAAAGAGATAGACGCATGTGACGTAAGAAGGTTCTATGTGAGACAAAGATTTGTCTATTGAGATAGAAAAATTTCCTTCTTTTGATAAAAGCCTTTGAGCTCAATAGTCTTTTCTTCAAATTGATATGTTGATGAATATTCTTCCTTCTCAAAATGTGAATAATGGTCATATAGTTTGATACTTTGTTTTTGTAATTTATTTTTTATCTTTGCCAAATGTTGGTGTTTTTGAAAATTTTGTGTTGGATGAATACTTGTTTTGGAATTGATTTTTGATTTTTCTTTGACAAGAAAACAAAGCAAGCACACAAACACAAGAATGTTGCCTCAAAAGGCACAAATAAGTGTGGGTCTAAATCAACCCAATCTTTGGACTTCTATGACCCCTTTTCCAAAACATTTTGAGTATGTTTTTCCAAAAAGCCTGAAGTCGGCTCAGTTTATCACTAGTCTTGACACAAAATGAAAAACACTTCAAACACACTTTATCCCTAAGGTCAAATGGCCAATTGCAATAATTTCAACCCACGTCTTGATATTTCTTCAACTTTGGTACTACATACCTTATGAATCCTGCCGTGGCAGGTAAGGATGTGATATACTAAGTCTTGCACGAGCATAACAAATAGATGATCCCTATGATGGGAGAGTCACCACTTTCATCAAGCTACAAGTAGCCTTTCAAAAAGCTATGTTTCTACTCAAGGAAATATGTATGATGAATATATTGGGAGCAAAACCATCTATGCTCTTACACTGAATTTTGTCACAAATATCCTCAATCAATAGAATGGGTGGGCTTCTACATAAAGGTGTTTAGTAATTTTTGTTGTTTTTGGACATAAGTTCATTATGCAGTGACTCACTTAAGAGCCTTGTAACTTGTGGTGGGGCCCATTTGTCCTTTCGGCAAGTTACACCATAGGAACAACTATACCCAAAGCTACAGTTTTCGCTCACACCTGATTTCTATAGCGGCTCGAAGGATTTAGCGCACGAGATCGTTCCCAAGAGTGATGTGTCTCTTGGCAAGCCTCTCTTAAAAATATCAACTTTGAGTGTTACTAACACTTTTCTCTTGCACCTAGGACCACGAAAGCCAAGGGTGAGGATAGTGTGTGTTAGAAGTAGGACCACTCGACAAGCTTTGCACAAGTGTGCCAATCATAAAAAGCACTTGTTCTTTTTAACCATTTTTCATTTCAATGTGATCTAACTATTTGGAGATGTTGCTCCAACAATCATGGTGTTCTTTTTAACTTCAAAGGCAAAATGTTTGGTAAACTAGGAATTTGAAATCTTGGTCAACTAAATTAAAAACATGTTTTGCTTGAAGTAAAATTATTTACGAGCTTGAAGGAAAAGTAGTTTTTTCTTTTTAGATTGCCCAAAATGAAATGTTGATTGTAAATTTCCTTAAGTTGATGCAAGAAATGAAAGTTTGTGTTGTTGATTTTAAACACCAAAATAAAGATTTGTTCCTAACTTGCAAATAAACATTGATGTGAATTTTGTGGTTCTTTTTATCTTGCAAGTGGGGTTCTTTTTATACACCAAAACTAAAGATGTGATTCTTTTTATGACCCAAAAGGAAAATGTGAGGTTCAATTTTTTAGCCAAAAAGAAACAATGAATTTATTTTAATCCAACTTTGAAAAAAAAAGTGAAAGAAAATAATTCAATGCTTTCTAATCTAACTCCAACCCTGCATAAACAATCAAATAGTTAGTCAAAAATAAAATGAGGTATGGGTGGGCTTCTACAAGCCTAAGTTTTGATTTTCGGTTACAAATAAAAAAAATTACAACTCTCTGTTACAATAGCGCCACTTTATGTAAACACAGAAGCACTATTTAACACGAAAGTGCTACTTTTCCTACAGATGCGCTAAAACAGTAACAAATGCACTATAATGGAAGCAAAAGCGCTAAAATACTCTATCGGACAGAATAAAATTATGTCAAACAGAGCACGCGAATGCGCTAAACTAATAACAAAAGCTCTTTTGTAAATGCAAAAGCGCTAAATGATGGACAATAATGCTATTTCCAAGACAATAGCGCTACTTTGGTGAACAAAAGCGCTAAATCAAGCACTTTCGGAGGCGCTAAAACACGTTCAAAAGTGCAAAAGTGCAACCTGTGTGGCAGTTTAAACCAAAAAAGTTAGTAGTTTGTGTAGAAATCTTTGTGTTGGATTCATGTCGGGTTCACCAAATGATGCTCTGCAAAAGAAGGATGTTAGAAAAACCTATGGTGAGGCAACACACACACGAAAAACACAAGAAACAAAGAGTTAGTGTTAAACATGCATATCAAGAGAGACACTATAAGCACAATAGAACACTTAACAATGAAAGCAAATGCAACAAGGCATATCCAAATGCCTTCCACCATCCTTGTAGTTCTTCCTCCCTTGTTCTTCTCCTCTCCAAGTTTCCAAATGAGTGTAGCTCTTAGCAGCTTTTTGCACTATGGATGTCTTATGGATATTTAAGATTGAAATACTTTAAACTATGCTATGCAAGTGTAAAACAAACTAATTATGATATGCTATGAAATGAACTAAGATTTATTTTAGTTCAAAATGACAATATATTAGTGATTTATGCT
Source organism: Cryptomeria japonica (assembly GCF_030272615.1). Taxonomy (NCBI): domain Eukaryota; kingdom Viridiplantae; phylum Streptophyta; class Pinopsida; order Cupressales; family Cupressaceae; genus Cryptomeria; species Cryptomeria japonica. The sequence continues at coordinate 10,234,919 of NC_081415.1, read as the reverse complement.
AAAATGATCTTCTCTAAAATTGGCTATAAGTTAAATGCATACAAGTTTTCAGGGCCTGGATATTGAAGAAATGAGCTCTATTTATAGGTAAGATGGAGCAATGGATGGTTGAGATTGAGTAATCTCAATAAAAGGTCAAGATTGAATGGTTTAAGATCCATGTGAGGACTTTCAACCCAATCTCGGGATGACAAGTGTCAACATGAGAGGGGTTGAGGGGAGAGGGAAGAAGCATTTAATGATTGACATGACCTGAGGGCTAACTTGGGAGGTAAGGTTAAGGTTGAGTTGAGTGAACAAATTCATTATTAAGAGAATATTGATTTTATCCAATGGATAAACTCTTGTGCAAGAGTTAGTGAGGATAACCATGGTCAAAGCAATAAATACTTGAGGAGACACATGGGTTACATGAGGGTTGAGTTAGGGGTCAAAGTCCTTAACCATGGGTGCAAGTGGATCTAACCATAAATGGTTATGTAAGAGTCATTAATGGTCATGTAAGAGCCATTAGTGGTTTGGAAGACTTTAGAGGTCAAATTGTTGAACACATAAAGCATTAAATGCTTTTCAAAGACTTTTGAGTCTTTGAGAAGTGACTCCAAGTTTCTTAGGAATGCGACAATAATTAGGCGATGGATTAGGCTAATTAGGAAGGGGTTAGAAGAGTCTAGAAGGGGATTTTGGATTGCAAGTGGATTTGGTGGGTGAGGTAAAATAGGATTTTATTAAAATAAAATTCATTTATTTCAACAAATAGGTGCAACTTGCATTTTAGGAGAATGCAAGTGGGGGGGATTTTATGATTTAAATAAATGTTTTATTTATTTATTTAAAAGAGGAAAGGGGGTTAAATGAAATAAATAGGATTTATTCATTTAATTGATTGTGAATTTTTGTTTAATGAATTAATTTAAAATAAATTGAATAATTTATTTAATTAATAGGAGAATGTTTGAGGATGAATTAATTAAATGTTAATTTAATTAACTGATGGCTAGTGGGTTTTTAATCAAATAAATTTAAAAAAATTCATTTAATTCAAATGGATAGATTTATGTGACTATAGTCACAATGTAGAACTATCAGTCATGGAGTGGTGAACCCAAACTCTATGAGAATCTGTTGAATCCACATGGTCTTAGTCACTGCGTTAACAGCTCCTCGATACTTAGCCTCAGTCGAAGAGAGAGCCATAGCATGTTGCTTCTTATTCGGCCAACAAATGGGGCCTAAACCAAGATGAAAGTTGTAACCTAAAGTAGACTTACGATCATCAAGATCACCAGCCCAATCAGAATCTGTGTAACCAACCAAGCAAACTCTTGTGCTTGTTGCATAGTGAATCCCATAGTGATGTGTACCCTGGATGTAATGAAGGATGTGTTTGATGGCTTTCCAATGAAGCTCATGTGGTTCCTGCATGAAGTGGGAAACCATGCCAACTGCAAATGAAATATCAGGGTGTGTGTGAGTCAAGTAAATGAGACTACCCACAAGTTGACGATAACATCAATCCTCAAGCTTGACTCTTGAAAGAAAGGGAGTCAGTGCACTCTTACAATCATCCATATGAAAGCATGCAAGAAGATCAAGAACATACTTGGGTTGCAAAAAGTGATCCCGAAAGATGATTGTGAAATCTCTATCCCCTAGAAAGTAGTGCAAAAGACCCAAGTCAGTCATAGAAAATCTGTCATGCAAAGCAGATTTGACACTGGTAATGACGGATGTGGTACTCCATGTAATGATCAAATCATCAACATAGAGCACAAGTATCAAGTGTGAGTCATCTTGTCACAAAATGTACACATTTGGATCAGAATGGCACCTGGTGAACCCCACAGAGAAAAGAAAGGAATCCATCTTGGCGTACCAAGCCCTGGGGGGCTGCTTAAGGCCATAGAGAGATTTCCTTAGTCTTCAAACCAAGGAAGAATCTTAGATGAAACCCTGTGGCTGCTCCATATAAATCTCATCATCAAGATCCCCATGAAGAAAAGCACTCTTCACATCCATCTGATGTACAACCCAGCCATGAGCTATGACAATAGCAAGTGTCAAGAAAATGGAGTTCATCTTGGCTACGGGCGTAAAGGTCTCAGTATAGTCAACACCTGGAACCTGAGAGAAACCTTTTGCAATAAGCCGAGCCTTATACTTATTTACACTACCATCTGCTGCAAACTTGGTTCGATAGATCCACTTACGTCGAACCATCTTTCTCCCCTTAGGGAGAGGGACTAACTCCCATGTGTTGTTCCTCATCAAGGAACTATACTCTTCCTCCATAGCTTGGGCCCACTCGGGAACCCCTGATGCTTCTGAAAATATTTGCGGATCAGAAGTGGTAGCAATGTATGAATGTGGAAGATCCTGATGCTGTGATCGAGTCCTTCGTGTATCTAAAGGATCCCCAACAAGAGAATCCATTGACTCAAGTGTTTGTTGAGCCCAACGAGGTCTAGGTGGAGGTGGAGAACGAGGCTCCTCAATTCAAGTGGACCCTGTGAAGGTGTAACCCTGTGAGTCAAAGTTGAAGGAGTCTCATCATCTGAATCACTAGCATCACTATCCACAATGGAGGAAGGTGGAGGAGGTAGAGAGGCTAAGATAGGAGAGCTTTCCTCAAAATGAACACTCCTCTCAATAAACACCTCATGTGTCTCAAGATCCATCAATCGATATGCCTTAACACCCTCAGGATATCCAACAAAAATGCAAGGCCTACTCTGAGGTTCCAATGCCTTGCATTTTTGCGGAGGTATGCAAGCCCATGGTGGACACCCAAAGACTCTAAAATGTCTCACAATCAGTTTCCTACCAACCCAAGCCTCAAAAGGAATAATACCTATCAAAGCTTTGTTAGGAACCCAATTTTGGATGTATGTGGCACAACTGATAGCCTTTGCCTAAAAGGTAGGATCAAGAGAACGTGCATGTATCATACAACTATCCATTTCTTTGAGAGTTCTATTCTTGTGCTCTGCAACTTCATTCTGTTGTGGAGTGTAAGCAATAAAATGCTGAAGATCAATCCCCTCAAATATACAAAAATCCTCAAGTCTTTTGTTCACATATTCCCTTGCATTATCTGTGTGAAGAATCTTGACCTCCTTCCTGAATTGCTTCTCCACATGAGCCTTGAAGTCTTGAAATTTTTCAAACACTTCACTCTTATGAATAAGAAAGTAGACCCAAGTGAAGCGAGAGTATTCATTAATGGAGGTGACAACATAGCGGGCCTTACTAAATGAAGGTGATGGAAATGGACCTACTACATCACTATGAATAAGTTGAAGAATTTACAAAGCTCTCCAAGCTTTCCCCTTATCAAACTTCTCCTCGGGATGCTTGCCCATGGAACATCTTGAACATACACCCTCTGAAAAACTGATTTGAGGTAGACCTGTGACCATGTCTTTAGTGCTAAGCTGCTAAAGATAGCAATAGTTGAGGTGACCAAACCACTCATGCCATGGCTTACTTTCTTTGAATGAGTAAGCAAGGCCCTAGAAGGAGAACTTGGCACAAAGTGGGAGAATGAATAAAGCCTTGAGTTGTCATTGACTTGTCCCACTACTACCAAGGAATCATTATCAAGTTCCTTTACCACAACTAAATCAAGTGTAAACTCAACCTTTTTCCCATTCCCATAGTGAGTGATTTGGTAGATAGAGAGAATATTGGTAGACAAGTTAGGAACATAGAGAACATTCTCAAATATTCCATCATCCATGTCAACTAAACCTTTCCCTTCAACCTCAACTTGTATATCATCACCTATGTAAATGTGAGGTACCTTTGATGGCTCCAATGAAGAAAATTGCTCCTTTGTAGAACCCATGCAATAAGAGGTGCCCGAGTCAAGTATCCATTGCTGTGAAGAACCTATTGTAGCCACAAATGCTTGCCCTTTTCCCTTATACTGTGAGGAAGAGGAAGGAGTTGAATCCTTCTTTGTGTAGGCAGATGGCAAGTTGATGTTATTTTTCTTAAGAAGATTTGTCAACTCATCAACTTTCTTGGTGTGGCATCAATGCTCATCATGACCATACTTCTTGCAATAAGCACAATTTGGTTTATCCTTCTTAGGTGGAGCCCCCTTCTTGGAAGAGGATGAAAAATCTCCTTGTGATGGAGAGGATGATTGTCCTTTTTCTTGTTGTGGCTTTGACTTAGATTGCTTCTTCTTTTTGTTGGAATCTTTGCCTTGACCTCCTTGATTTCCTTGATTAGCCACCAAAGCCTTGGACTTTGAAGACTTGAGAATCCCCATGTTCAACAACTTAGATTGTTCCAACATCAACATTTCTATGAAAGCATCAAATTTAGGCATACTGTAGGAACTCCCCACTCTCAAACGATGAGTTTGAAAGCTAGAAACAAATGCTGCATATTCTGGTGCAAGCTTATCCAACAACTTGAATATTAATTGAGCATCTTTTTTGTCAATTCCACAATCCTTAAGCTTTGCTCTTAGCTCATTTGCTTTGGTGGCATAATGTTGGATTGTATCAAAACTCTTGGGATCCAAGTTGGTGAGCTCAATGTCAATCTTGTAACCTCTGATTTCATCAACTTGACCATGCAATTTCTAAAATATCTCCCAAGCCTCTTTGATTGTAGAACACTTCTCAGTGTGAAAGATGAGGTCATTTGATACATACTTATGCAAAGTTCCAAGAGCCATGTAGTTTTTAGTGAGCCATTCTAACTGAGCATTAGGATCAGTCTTAGGATCTGGTGGTGCTGCTATTGTTCCATCTATGTAATGTGTGAGACCCTTTTCCATTAATTTTCTTCATACTTTAATTTTCCAAGATGCATAATTATGTGGAGTTAAAGGTGGAAATTTATGAGGATTCATTGTAATAAAAATGAAAGAGCACAAGGAAAGAGAGGCACAATCACACAAGACACCCCCCAAATTCACTCAATCAAAGAACCCCTCCCCAAAAAATGATGATTTGGCACTTTATACTTAGTGCGTGTACAATGGGCCACTTACAAAAAATGGAAAAGTTGACTTCTAATTTCAACTTTACAACTACCTCAATTAAGCCAAAGGAGACTCAAACCGATAATGCAAGAGATCTAAACTAAGATCCAAGCAAACTACAAGTATCAAGTAGGCCAAAAAAGTCCAATATCTAAAAGTACAATATCCACTCAAAATCTCTGAAAATTTATCATATATTATGAAAGTAGACAAAAAATTATGCACTTTCAAAAAAATGGCACCTGAAAAGGAGGTTGTATGAGCCCAAACGAAGCCTTTGAAGTTGCAAAATTGAGGATTAGATAGGTAGAGCTAAGAGAATCCAAAAACTCTGAAAAACATGTGTACCAAAATCAAAAAATAACCACACCACTATGGAGATCATGAAAAATTAGCCCAAATAAAAAAAAATTGCACCAAAAAAGGTGCAAAATTGAGCAAGTTATGAGCCTCCCAAGTTGACCCAGAACACCAAATTACTCAACGGAGAGGGGTCTAAAATTTTCAAAAAAATGTTGATGCAGGCTGACGTCAGCAAAACACTATGTTAAATTTGACTGTCATCTGACTATCAAAAAGGTCATCACACCCCTTGACCAAACAGACTAGGCGCTGACATGATGGATGACAGGGCACAGAGTCCGCGTGGAAGCTGACATGGCAACAGACATAGCACCTAGTGCGACTGGGTGACGTGGCCGACGGGAGGTGCCCGGTTGCTGGCGGGAGGCTATCGATGGCGATAGGCGGTCAAAGGTTGTCAGGCAGAGTGGGGATCGTCGGTGGCTAGAAGGCAGGCCCAAGACCAGAAGCTAGTGATGCAGGGGTTGCCAATGGTCGAAGCCTGTCGTGGCCGACCGGAGGAGCTGTTGCCGCTGCAGGGTCGGAGGATGGTGCTACGCAGTGGTCAAGGTACGACCAGAGCTTGTAGCGAGTACGCAAAGTACGATGCCAAAATAGATCTACAATCATCATGAACAGTGTGGGTACTCGGATTGGGGTCGTTGTTTCCCAATATAGTAAAGGGCACTCTCATAAAGGAACTAGTCAATTCACGACGAGCTACTCCGCACAGGATGAAGACAAGAATAATCTCACTATTCATCAATCGGGTGGAGATCTTTTTAAGGGAGGGGGTTTTATCCATCCTGAACCCCCAAAGGTAGGCCCTAGGAGGGATGCTCAAGTAACCCAATACCCCCTAACTAATGTCGCGTGGCCTAGACCACCTCCTGGTCAAAATGAATGGGCTCGTTTCACAGCCCCCCCCCCCTATTATCTGAAAGGCGCCTAGGTAAACAACTGGATCAACGAGTCAAACGATAGCTTTTGGATCTTTATCTAGTGAATAAACTAGTACCTGGTATGTTTGCGGATCAACTAAAACTGGGACTATAGGAGGGATGGACGGTACGACTCTAGCCTTGTGGGGGGGTGGGTCATGGTACCCCCCAAAAAAATTCGATTTTTTTTTTTCAAGAAAAAAATTTAGACTGAAAAGAAATTTTATTTTTTTTCAGAAAAAAAAATAATAATTTTTTTTAGATCCGAAAATTTTGTACCGTACTGCCCAGATTGGGCAAAAAATTCCTCCACACCCAAAATTCGACTTTCACCAAAATAGGTCAAGTTTATACTTGATTTTTATGGAAACGGTCTCTCAGATGCAATGGTGAGGTCGAAAACACTCTAGGATGCCTCCAAAATGTGCAGTACCTCAGATCCAAAAAATGAAGCCTTCTAAGATGTCTCCCAAAACCAATCAATGAAGCCCCAATAGCTTTGATACCATGTGAGATTTTTTCAAGATCAAGGGCACAATGAAAAGCATAAAGAGAGACAAAAGTATGACAAGAACAAACTGTATTCTCATCAATATACAAATGATCAACTAGATTAACCAATACAATGAATATGGGCCTTCTTATATAGGCAAGGCCATATGGATATGTGAGCACATGATCATGACATGTGGCTCAATGAGAAACAAGGGTAGGTAAGAAAAACTAGGGGTAGGTAGGAGAAATAATATAATATTTCACAAGAGGTGGATGACCCACCGAATGTAAAGTGTAATAGCAAGATAAGGCCACAAAAGGTGGAATTTCTCCTACAAGTTATATCACTATGTGCACACTTCCCTAAGTGTCTCATATCAAAACTACGAAGAGATGCATTATCCTAGGTTAACTTAAGTAAAGTGTAATAATATCCATGACGAATATTATTTACACCAACAACCAATTCAACTCTCCAATAAATAGCAATACTTGTTCACTCCCACAAATTCTTCCTACTAGTTACAAAACATCATTACAACAATATCAACAATATCATTACCAGTTAATTGACATCAATGACAACATAATATATCATTAATGCAATCTTCATGCAAATGCCAGCAATGAAAGCACTAACTTTTGGTTGGAATGCACTATCAAATGGTTGAGATGCGCTAGGATGTTGCTCCTACGCGTTAAATTCCTAATAACTTTGTTTTGATGCTTTTGTTGTGATGTTGAGAAATAAATTGTGTGACTTGATGGATGATTTTCTAAAAAATGACTTGAAAACACAATAGATATAAGTGATAACAACTTGTCTATGCTAAAACAATAGTGTATGTTCTTTTGAGGATGTTTTCAAATCCTCGATGTTTTCATTGGTTTGGATTACAAAAGGACGGATCAAACAGACTCTTTATTCAAGGGTCATCAACAATATCATAGCCCACTAGTCTTGATACTCCGTCATCTCAAACAGTCTTGTCACCCCCTAAGGGGCGCCCATTTTTTTAACTTTTGCCAGAAATTAACCCAAAGTGAATTGCTTCACAATTGGGTAGTTATCTTGGGAGATATATGGTGAGTGATCTTGGGGACAAATTCTTCCCCACCCTCACACTATGATGTTGCCAATGTTTGGTAATTGACTTAGCTCAAAGCTTATACTTCTATGGTTTTTAATCAAGCTTTAGGTCAGTTTTCAATGATAAACTCCCTCAGGAGACTTCCCAACCTTTACAACAAAGGCTTTATGTATCTTAAAGATGCTAGAGGAAGACTGATCACTGAGCAAAACTAGTGGAGAGGATTTTTATTAGCCTCCACATTTGATTAAAGTGGGTTGGAACACTTGGCGATAAAGTCATGTCCCACTTAGGTCGTTGCCCTCTCACTGGCCTTAATGGCGCCCTAAGGGCAACTTAGGAGGGCAGGCCTTCTAAAGGTGTTAATGCATGAAACTGAAAGAAAGTATGAAAGAGATGGTTTTGGCTTTTTGATCACCTATTGAAGGTGAGAGCATATACCTATAACCTCACAAACACAAAAGATAAGGATTCTTTTTAAACCTTCATTGCAAAATTATCTAAGCTAGATGGAGATGTTGCTCTAGGAAGACATGATGTTCTTTTTATCCAAATAAAACAATGTGTGAAGATAGCAAGATTTTTGAACTTTAAAGAAATCCTGGTCAACCAAAGTAAATTCGTCAAATGAATAACAACAATTATTGCAATTTTGAAAGCTCTTTTGAAATGAAGTGAAGTTTCTTTTTAAATTTCCAAATGAAAAATGAAGTTCATTTTAATCAACACCAAAAGAAAATGATGTTCAAATTTAACCCTTTGCAGAAATGGGAAATTTTGTTTTGTTCCTTTTAGAGCTGAAAGAAAGATGATCCTATCTTGCATAAAAGGAAATATTTAATTTTGTTGTTCTTTTTAATTATGCAAGAAAGCAAGATGAAGTCTATTTTAGGCACCAAAAAGAAATGATGAAGTTCCTTTTAAGCGTCCAAAAGAAAGGTGAAATTCATTTTAAGCCTTTATAATAAGAGAAAAGTGAGTTATTTTTACCAACTTATACAAGAAAGTAAATAAAACTAATTAACTCCTCCTTTTCCTGCACTGAAAAATGTTAGAACCTTCACAGAGTTAATAAAAAATTAACTCCTCCTTTTCCTACACTGAAAAATGTTAGAGCCTTCACAGAGTTAATAAAAAATTAAATCCTGATAGTGGGCTTCACAAGCCTAAATTTTTTGACTCTGTTACAATTTTTTCTTCTCTGTTAGAGCCACGTGCTAAACTTATGCACAGATGCGCTACAGTATGGTGTAGAAGCGCTAAAAGAGAGCACCTGCGCACTACTCTAATGCCTGAATGTGCTATACTAATACTCCTATGCACAGAAAAAATAGAAAAGAAAACGCGTTAGAAAGAAAGTTAAATGCACTAACGAATGGTTTCTATGCACTAAACAATGCAATGAATATGCTAAAGTTTGCCACAGATGTGTTACAAAAAATTCCATATGCGCTAAAAGAGTGTTCCAATGTTCTTGCAATCTTTAACCTGCACAAAAAATAATGTTATTTTTGGGGACATTTCCCACAATGGGCACCAGAAATGTATGCGGGAAAATGCGGTGACCAAAAGGAATAAATCAAGATCAAAAGACCCACATACCAATGAGACTCTCAGTGCAAGTATATAACCTAATTGAACTAGTTTAACTTCCCAAGGGGTGTCCCATTGTTCTCTATCTCACATGATCCCTAAAGCCAATGTTTTGCTCTTAGATCATTGAGCAAGTGATTTAGAAATGGCAACTCCAAGAACGAGTGATATTTGATCTACATGCATGAATGCATTCTAAGATCTATATGATGTGTTAAAACTATGATGATTAAGTTAAGATGAACATAATGATATGATAAAGGACTAACAAATTATCCTAACATGAATATTCTATGATATGAAAAATGCTTCTAAATGCTATGATGATGTTTTAACAAAGAGAGGTTTAAAATGTTTAGTAAATTAGGCTATAATGTAGATGCATAAAACTTGAAGATATGGGTAATGAAGAATGAGAGCTCTGTTTATAGGGAAAATAGGGCAATGGATGGTTAAGATTGAATAATCTTAATGTAAGGGCTAGGATTGAAAGTTAATCAATCCATGTTTACAATTTTCACCAATGAAATGGTGACAATTGTCAACAAGAGGTTGCTTGAGAGATGTAAGAGGCATTAAATTCCCTAGAAGACATGAAGGTTACCCTAGGAGGTTAAGGTTAGGTTAGTGTTATTCAATGGATAAAGCTTTTACCCAAGGGGTAAACTCTTGTGCAAGGGTTAAATGGACAACTATGGTCAAATCCATAAGTGTTTGATGAGACCCTTGAGTCAAAAGGATGGTTAAGTTAGAAGAAAGTCTCTAACCAAAGGTCAAATATGAGTTAACCATAAATGGTTATGTAAGAGCCTTTAATGATTTGGAAAATTTTAGAGGTTAACCATTTGAAGACACAAAACCTTTAATGGTTATTGAAGACTTTGGAGGTTTTGAGAAGTGACTTCCTTTTACTCAGGAATGTGACAATAATTAGGAGATGAATTAGGCTAAATTGGAAGTGATTAGAAGAATCTAGAAGGGGTTTAGGAGGCAAGTGGGAGATGTAGGAAAATGCAAGTGGATGGGGGAAAAGGATTTTAATTAAAATAAAATTCTTTATTTCAACCAAAAATATATGCAACTTGCATAAATATAAGTGGGGGGATTTAATAAATAAATTAGATTTATTTATTTGCAAGGATCAATTTAATTAAATGTAAATTTAATTAAAAATGGAGAAAGGGGAATTAATTAAATAAAGTGATTTATTTAATTAAAGGCTAGAAAAGGTTTATGTGAATTTAAATAAATAAATTGAGTAATTCATTTAATCAAATGGATGAAAATGAAGAAATTAATTAAATAAGATTTAATTAATAGGAGGAATGGGGTTGAAATAAATATTAAATATTTATTTAGGAAGGTGGTCAAATTTATACGTCTACAGTATTCTACAATATTTTTCTCATTTCGTTTTGCTGCATTAATTAGTTGATAGTTTAGTCACTTCTATCATTGTTGTACATATTATGTACTTTTTTTGTACCAATGACAATGCGTCACATTGGTGTCTTTTTTCTACACGCTCATCTTGAAGACAAAGACTAAGTAGAGTCATTCGACAGTTTCATTTATTGTTTGATAGCTTAGTTTTGCATTTTATCCCCTGGCTCACCCTTAGAGCCAGTTTGAGTGAGGTAGCGGCAGATAGGTTTGTTCTCTAGGATTTGTCATCTTAGAGGTAACAAATCTCCTCTACAATTTGGTGAACCCAACGTGAACCAGTTGCATTATCATTTTTCTTTAGTATTTATTTCTTAGTTGCATTCAAAATCTAAAGTCTAAATTTTTTTATAAAAAAAAAGGTAAGCAGAATCACATCTCAATCGTGAAGCAAAACTTCAAAAAACCATCTCTATCGCAAGGGTTATAGACTTGCGACCTCCTACTAGTATGGTTGAAGTGTTGTGAAGCTTGTCCATGAGCTTTACGTCTCATACTTCCATGGGAGTTGTTGTGAGAATGATTGCTAGGAAGAATTTTCCTACAAATCGCTACTGTCCTCCTAGGTCAAGATCAATATTTAACGATCAACTTCCCGACCCGAATGATTTCTTGGATTTTCACCCTCTTAAGACCATTTTGATAGGGGGTCCTTCTTGACCTAGTTCACAATCCAACTCTCAAAAAAAATCTCTGATAAATTCTTCTCCACCTTCGCCTCCTGTTGTTGATCATGATTTTGTTGTCACCATTAATTTTGAATAAATTAATATGCTAGAGCAAAATCTAAGAGACTTTGAGGGTTTCTTGAATCGAGAAAATGTCCTCCCCCAGGATGAAAATGTCATGAGCACTTTAAGAGACATGTTTATCTTAAACAGAGGAGGTCTAGAGATGTTGAGAGCATTATCTATTACTATCAACAATCTCATGCCTTTAGTTGGTACTATTAGGGTTTCAAGCAGATCCGAAGCAAATATGAACTAACAATTATATGCAGATTTAAATACAAAAGATAAAGGAATAAAATAAGACATAGATAACACAGAGATTTAACGTGGTTCACCCAGAGTGGGTTACGTCCACCATACACAGTCGTCCAATCTTTCTTATTATCTAGCAAAAATAGTACATCAACATTACAATGCCTTAAGCATCCCAACCACTTATAACATGCATTTTTAGGGCAACAAACAAAGTTGCCACATATCAACAGGTACCTATCCCAAGGATGGCCAGCCTAATACTTGTGGTTCTCAGCTTGATGTTGACATGCCTGGTTCGATAGTGCACATGGTTGATCCTAGACCCACTATTCCTAGCATCAATGCATCATCCACTCCCCTAGGTTACACGGGTATGGCTAGAAGCTCAACCTCTACCTCTGTCGCAACTCATATCTCTATGATCAACACTAGTACTACTTCTATGGGTGGCACTGGTTCTCTTAGAGGCACCGATGGAGGTGGTGGCACATATGGCCCACCTTTTCCTCCTCCGCCTTTTAATCATGTCTTGAACACTATCTTACAGAACATGGGGCAGTTATAGTTATAGATTACAAACCTGGCCTCCGCTTCTGGTTAATTGTCTATGCTTGCATATTATAGAAAGAGTCCCCTTGACATCACTATCATGAACACTATCCTTCCTACTGTAGTTCAATCATTGAAGTTTGATAGATTCAATAGTGATGGGGAACCTAATGTACACATTGATTCTTTTATGACCATGTGTAGTGATTACCACAGCTTATATCTTATCTTACTTAAACTATTCTCGCAGTCCCTTAAAGGAACCACATTAGAGTAGTATAGCTCTTTGCTAGATCATTCTATTTGTACCTTTGACCAAATTATGGATCTATTCCTCAAACTCTTTCAAGCTAACATTGGCAACAAGGTCACTATCATTGACCTTGTTCACTGTAAGCAAAAGCCCAATGAAAAGGTCACAGATTTTATCTCAAGGTATTAGTCGATCTCTACTAGGATCCCCTTTTTCTTGCCAGATAGCGATTTCTAGAGGATGTTCTTTGGCAATCCGTATTGATGATATGATGAAAGAATAAGTATCCGATAGAATACTGAGAGGGGGGGGTGAATCAGTATATTGAAAAACTTATAGAAAGTTCCCAAACTCAAACTCAATCAAACAAAGTAAACATATCTCAGTCAAGATCAATATTCATAGGAATACTTGACATTAACCAGTTTAACTGTTATGACAACTTTAACAGTAAACACCTTCAATCTTGTAAACATCAACAATGCTTAACCATAACTCAACATATTCATCTCTCAATGTTTATACTTAACATGCCTTATCAGAAGTTGATCAAATCAACAAATAAGATCACAGCCACAAAAGCATTCACCACTTGACACAAATGTTTATACATGGAAAACCCAAATAGCTAAAAACCACAGTGAGATGGGACTCACAAGGATAGCTATCTGAACTCTTTCAAAGTTTGCCCTGTTAGGAGCCAAATCCTGTTAGAGCTTTACAATAAATCCTGTTAAGAACTAATTCCGGTTAGGAATCACCCGGTTAAGGGATTTACAAATATGCCTTGTTAGAAGCACAATACCCTGTTAGGAGTAACCTCGTTGGAGGATTTAAGAATCCAAGCTAATGGACCACCTTGTTAGAAGATTTAATGAGTAACCAATCTTGTTAGAGCTTACCCAGTTAAGGGATTTTACTTCTGCTATAATTGTTAGAAAACAATAGGTTTTCTTGATCTATCTAAGTAGCACTATCTTTGCTTGATCAAATCCTTCTAAGCTTCAATCTGCCTTCACTCAAAGTGCAGATCCATTCACTGGTTGGGCAACCACACACTCAACGGGTTTTCTATCAACCTTGCCAACAACCTTTACAAACAACTTCATCCACCTTAAATTCAAATCAATTAGGTCGATAACACAACAAAAACCTAATTCTCATCATTGAGATTACAAACAAGTCGGTTCAATCTTGACCGTTAGAAATCATAACAATCTCTTCACATTCTTCAAGACAATTCCAACCACTACATGATCACTGCTCCATTGGATTTTGTAACCCATCACACGTTGTGCATTAAATGCAATCCACCTTTCTCCTTCCCTAGACAATAAGAAAACATGCCAAACCAATTTGAATTTCTCCTCATACAGTGATCACACGTGTCTCCATCGTTACCACTCATCAGATAATAAACCAACAAAGTTGATCGGTTAGGGTTTAACAGCTGATAGGGTTTACCGGTTGCATTACATGGAAAGGTTTAACCCTTCACACTGGTTCAACTCACAAACTTTACATACATCAGTTACAAGATCTTGTACAACTCTCTTCTTACCGGTTACAAGCCAATATCAAAAACAACAATATCAGCAATAATATGAATACCTTATACTGGTTCAATTGACATCAATGACAACATATCATTAATGAAATCTCTTATGCAAAATGCCAACAAACTCAAAATACCAGCAATCTCCCCCTTTGGCATTGATGGCATTAGTGGAGATTGGTGAATAGGAATCCTGGTTTACATTACCAAGTATTCACCTTTCTCTATGTATCTTCAACTACCACTAGTGAATAGGAATCTTGGTTTACATTACCAAGTATTCACCTTGTCAGACACATAATTCTTCTCCTCAGTCACATAATTCTTCTCCCCCTTTGACAACAATGCCAAAATGAAAGTAAAACATGTAATTTTGCTCTCACTGTGTATCAACATCATTCTACAACTTGATGCTCCCCCTGTGGAATACATCCACTCCTTCATCAATCCATATAAGATTCTACAAGTAATTTAGGAACTGATGCAATCATCATCATGTTCAACTAACTTCATGAAGAGGGACAACCCCCAATTGGCTTTTAAGATACTCAAAAGTGGTCTTAGGCAGAGGTTTGGTAAAGATATATGCAAACTGCTCCTTGGTAGAAACATGCTCCAAGATAACATCTTTACTTTAAACTTTTTCCCTCAAGAAGTGATATTTCAATTCAATGTGCTTAGTCCTTGTGTGCAAAACAAGATTTTTAGAATGTTTATTGCACTTGTATTATCACACAAAATCTTTATAGGTTCTAAGATTTTCATTTTCAAACCTTCCAAAATGTCCCTCATCCACATAGCTTGTGTGCAATTCATATAAGTTGCTACATATTCAGCTTCAGCAGTAGATTTTGAAGTGCAACTCTGCTTTTTACTACTCCAAGAGACTAGCCTTCCTCCTAGAAAGAATGCTCCACTAGTAGTACTCTTACCGTCACCAATATTTCCTGCCCAATCAGCATCTGTGTATGCCTCCAAGTCAAAATCTCCACCATATGGATACCATAATCCATAATCAATAGTACCTTTCAGATATCTAAAGATTCTCTTAGTTGCCATAAGATGTGCCTCCTTTGGATTCTTCTGAAATCTAGCCACAATACCAACTACATGGGCAATATCTGGTCGATTATGAACAGCATAGTGTAGTTTTCCAATCATTGACCTAAATTCCTTTTCATCTACAGACTTAGATGCATCTTCCTTGGATAATTTACAACTTGTAACCATTGGGGTTCCAATTGGTTTACAGTCACTCATACCGAAAGCCTTCAAAACCTCCTTCACATACTTGGATTGAGTAATGAAAATATCATTCTTCATCTGTTGTATCTGTAAGCCTATAAAATGTTTTATTTCCCCTACTAATGACATCTCAAATTCATTCTTCATTTCATCTGCAAAACAATTACTCATATCATCACTTCCTCCAAATATAATGTCATCTACAAATACATCACTAACCTGTATATCATCTCCTTCAAACTTGAGATAAATGTTGTTGTCATCACTAGTTCTAGCAAATCCTATCTTCATCAGATGAGTATGAATTCGTTCATACCATGCTCTGGGTGCCTGCTTTAGTCCACACAAATCTTTATGCAGTTTGCATACCATGTCTACCTTATCTGTCAATGCATAACCATCAAGTTGCTCTATATAAACCTCTTCTTCCAGTATCCCATTCAAGAATGCAAACTTGACATCCATCTGGTATACCTTGGACTTCTTATGAGTTGTAAATGCAAGTAGTGTTTTGACACCTTCCAGTCTTGCTACTGGTGCAAAATTTTCTCCATAGTCTTCTCCTTCTTCTTGTGCATAACCTTTGCATACTAATTTTGCCTTATTGCGAACTGCAATACCATCTTCATTTAACTTATTTCTGAATACCCATTTAGTACCTATAACATTCTTGTTTATCGGTCGGGGTACCAGGGTCCAAGTGTTGTTCTTCTCAATTTGTTCCAACTCCTCCTCCATAGTTTTCACCCAATGATCATCACCAATTGCCTCTTTAGCATTTTTGGGTTCAAAGGTGGATATCATACAAGAGTTCTCTCTTATTCTCCTTCTAGTTAGTACTCCAACATCCTTATCCCCAATTATCTGTTCAGGATTATGATTCAATCTCACATACTTAGGAATAACATGATCATTCTCTTAAGGTTTAACTTCATCATTGTCATCTTCCTCTGAATTTATTTGTTCTGGTTGAACAAGTACATCAAGATTTGCATTACTAGTTTCTGATTTAACAGTTTCAGGTTGTAAAAGAAAAATGCAAGGATCTTCATCCTTCTTCTCAGAACTGGTTCCTTTTGATATTTCAGGACATTCATCTACACGAACATCAACACTCTCAACAATTTTTTGTGTCCGGTTGTTGAAGAATTTATAGGCCTTACTCTTGGTGGAATAGCCAAGAAATATGCCTTCATCACTCTTAGCTTCAAACTTGCTTATGTAGTCACCTCTTTAATAAAACATTTGCTACCAAATATATTAAAATAGCTAACATCAAGTGATCTCCTATACTAGTACTCATATGGGGTTTTGTCCTTGCCTCTTTTTACTAGAACTCAGTTCATTATGTAGACAATTGTACTTACAGCTTCTTTCCAAAAGGTTTTTGATACGCCTCCTTGTATCAACATAGTTCTAGAAGCTTCAACCACTAACTAGTTGTTTCTCTCTACTATACCATTTTGTTGTGGTGTCCTTGGTGTAGAAAGTTGTCGCTTGATACCATTATCATCACAATATTTAGTGAACTCTACAAAAGTGAAATCGTCGCCTTGATCTGTTGTTAAACATTTTATCTTTTTGCCACTCTCTTTCTCAGCTAAGGCTTTGAATGCCTTGAATTTTTCAAAAAATTTATTCTTATCCCTCAAGAATGTGACCCACATCATCCTTGAACAATCATCAATGAATATCATAAAGTATCTATCACCTTGAATGCTTCTTGTTCTTATTGGTCCACATAGGTCTGTATGAACCAAATCTAACACATGTTCTGCTGTGAAAAATGGAGTTCTAGGAAGCCTTGCTCACACACCCACAAGACTTCTTGGTGCAAGTTATGGAGTCATGAAGGATGACTCAAATTCCCAAGGATGGTTCCATGGTTCTCTATCTTACAAGGTCCCTCACACTAATGTTTTTGCTCTCAGATCACTGAGCAAAATGGTTTAGGGATGACAAATACAAGAACGAGGGATGCTTTGGTTGATTTTAAGATGAAATGCATCCTAAGCTATGCATGATCCTATAAATGCAATAAACTAGTTTATAAGATGACAAGATTAGTAACAAGACTATCCTAGCAAGCTATATTAGTCTATGAAATAGCTAAATGATAAGGAAAATACTCTAAACATGCATATTTAGATTAATTCCTATTGAAAAGAGAGACTAAATGATGAGCATAAAATGATTTTGCAAGTGGATGAAGGGATAATAGGATTTAATTGAATAAAATGAATTTAATTCAATTTTGGTTGCAATTTGGGGAAATCAAATAAATTAGATTTATTTAATTTAGGGTAACTATTTAATTAAATTTGAATTTAATTAAAAAGTGGATAGGGGATTTAATTGAATAAAATTATTTATTCTATTAAATGGTAAAAGAGGTATAGTGAATTTAATTTAAATAAATTGAGTAATTTACTTAATTAAATAGAGGAATGTGGGTTATTCAATTAAATTGGATTTAATTAAATAGAGAAATGAACATAAAATATTCATTTCGGAATATGGTCATTTTTATACTTCTACATTTTGCCCCTCTTTGAAGTGACGTGTGTGCACATGTTATTTCAAAGAAAATGATGTATCGTTGCGATTTTATGATCAATGTTGTTTTTATGGATTTTCATATCGTGCCCCAGATTTGATGTGTGATGCCCCAGATTTGATAATCGATGGTGATAATGCCCCCTCGGGAAATGAATCAAAATTTTGGAAAATTTGATTTGATTTAATAATTGTGTTTGCTTTGCAAAATTTTGGCTAGGTGGAATGTTTAAATTGATTCATCTCCCAATAATTGACGTGTGCGAGGGTACAAGGAAGACCACGAGTGAATTACATGCTTATTCCCCTAACCCTAATTTTATTTTACCCTATAAAAGGGGACAAGTGCATTGTTTTGTCTCATTTGTGCTTGTTGACTTTGGAGAAAGAGACTTTTTGGAGAGAAAATAAAATGCATATTCCATATTCTACGCATCGATTTGAGCACGTACGGAGGTATTGGAGGCCTGCCGCATGTGGACCACCGGTAAGTCAACCTTTTTGACCCCTTTTTTATTTTTAATTTGGTCATTTTTTGTCAGTTTTTGAATTTTGAAATGCAGTTTTCACGTTTTGGCGCATAGGGGTCGTACGTTAGCACATATGAAAAAGTCTGTAGTGCATAGGGTTGTAATTTAAGGTAGCGTCCGAAAACGTTTAGGGTAGCGCATGGAGTTTCTAGTTAGCACATGGCCTTAGATTAGCGCATAGGGTAGATAGGATAGCGCGTGGAGAAAATAGGATAGCGCATGGATATGGTTTAGCGTGTAGCCAAATTTAATTAGCGCATGCAATAGGTTTTACAAGATAGGATGATTTATGAATGTAAAAATTTACATAGGATAAGGTCAGTTTTGCCTGGAGAGGTGGATTTTTGCCATTTGCTATGTTGGTTGTCATGTTTTTGATAGTTTGTCCAATATGAGTACTGATATAACTTGGTTTGATTTGCGAATTTTTAAGTTATTTATGTAGATATTAATGTGTTTGTGATCTAAACTTGATTTGATTTGCATTGTTTCAAGTTAATATGTGTGGAGCTTGAATTGTGTTACAAGCTGATATGATTGTGGAACTTGAGTTGTGTTACAAGTTGATATGGGTTGGAAAGTTGAGTTGTTTTACAAGTTGATATGGGTGGGAAACTTGAATTGTTTTACAAGTTTATGTGATGTGGAGACTTGAGTTGTGTTAAAAGTTTGATATGGTTTTTGAAAACTTGAGTTGTGTTACAAGTTGATATGGAATGATATGATGTGGAACTTGATTAGATCTACAAAATGTTTCAAGTCTTTGATGTGATTTTGATTTTGATATCTTTGTTTTGATGAGGAAACTGATATTGGACTTGTTTTTCTTTTTGATAGGAGCGACTGGGAGTGGTTCAGTCACGCGAGCGTTTCCCCAGACCATGGGCATTGATACCACGATTGGCACAAGCTGATTTAGATATTATTGAGAGATGTGGCCTATCATCTTTATTAGATATGTCTCATTTTACTGTGAACCGGGGTTTACTTATAGCGCTCGCAGAGAGATGGCATAGTGATACGAACACCTTCCACTTTGCCACAGGTGAGATGATGGTGACTCCTGAGGACTGTTATAGGATATTGCAGATTCCCATAGCAGGTGCATTATTGCCTTATGAGCAGATAGAGGAGGGCGAGATAGAGGCACTGTGTCGCATATTTCATGATGAGACAGTTTGTGGATATGAGATCCCTTGGCAGGAGTTCTTGGATTTGAACTATGTGCCTCTTCCATCAGTATTAGCAGGTTTTATAGGTGGATTCTTATGTTCCAACCGTAGGTCGAAGGGATTTTCTATAGGATGGGGATTGGTGTTAGAGGAGATGGTGACACAAGGCCGCAGGTTTGCATGGGGATCGGCTATGCTAGCCCATTTGTACAGGGACTTACATGAGGGGGTATACCTAGGTTATGGCAGTTTGTCAGCTGGCGTGACACTTCTACAGGTATGGTGTTGGGAGCACATTCCAGCAGCTAGGCCACTGGTGGATAGAGACAGGCCTGCTGAGCGGGCATATGCATATGGATACAGGGGGTTAGTTGTCCAGCGGAAGCTGAGCAAACTTGAGCACTAGAGGAGGGTATTGGATGACATCGATACGGTCATCTGGCGACCATAGACAGATTGTGAGGTATGGGCCAAGGATGGGCTGGAGATGCCATATGTTTTTATGAATCGATTTTTGATAGGGCGGATGCCCTTTGTCATCAAGAGATTTCAAGTTGCCAGAGTTTTGCGGCAGTATGGTCGGCAACAGGGGATACCACAGGGGACCTGTTTGTATGCGTGTCAGAGGTAGGATATACCGGATTGGGGTCCAACTATTGATAGTGGAGCAGTTGTAGAGGATTTTGTCAGCTTAGCGGGCCAGATATGGGACTACACTCTTGAGATATTAGATGCTGGGATGACACATGAGTTTGCTAGTTTGTTCGCACCTCGTGTCGTGGCTAGGATATCAGATCCTGAGGAGATGCGGCCTACTTTTGATGACAACGAGGATGAGGTAGGGGGAGATGGTGATGAGGGAGATGATGGAGGTGGAGGAGGATGATGAGGGAGAAGATATCGAGGGAGGAGAGGAGACAAAGGTAGAGATGGGGTGATAGGGGAGTGCGGGTGGAGAGAGAAGTTCGACGAGCTGTGATGGATAGAGGGAGAGGAGGTTTGGCGATTGGAGCAGGGGAGGAGGGGAGAGTGGGAGAGGTGATAGCAGTGGTGGGAGGGACTGATGAGTGGAGACGGCTAGCGCAGAGGAGGAGGACTGATGAGTTACCTCCACCAGCACCGAGGATAGGTAGAGGGACAGGGGGTACCCCTTCATAGGTGCCCCTATGGGTTCAGATCCCAACGCATGTGGAGGACACCCAGATTAGGACCCTACAGTTGACAGTACAACAGTTGCAGGCACAACTATTGACACAGCAGCATCAAATTACCTAGCTGACCCTAGAGCGTGATACTAAGATAGAGCGGTGGGGTCGAGCGGAGAAGCTGGCAGGGAACTTGCAGAGAGCGGTAGCAGGTGGCCCTTTGAGACATATCATGAGAGAGTTGTCCTTGAGAGTCAAGGAGGTGGAGTATTATCGATGCCACTATGAGGATGCGGTGCCCAAGGAGCGCAGAGTGTAGAGATTTACGTAGTCGAGATCGAGTCGATCTTGAGAGACTGGGTCACGGTCAGAGAGCAGAGGCATGACAGGGCCTTCGAGACAGGATCCTCCTAGAGATCCAGGGGCTGGGACATCAGCGGCGAGACCATCCCCCTCAGGAGATAGTCATACTTGAGAGACGATGTCTCTATTGTATTTTGGATCATTGTTTTTATTGTACGGGGCACAGACATGACAGATATTGTACATTTTGATCAGTTTTGATATATATATATATACAACACCATTGTTTTTTATTATGCGATGTGTTATGGATGATGCTTTCTATATGCTTGTGTTTATTTTATGATGATGCAACACTTAGATAGATGTATGTGAAGTGAAATGTAATGATGTAAATGTATGATGTTTATGAGATGTGAGATGTATCTTGAAAATGAGATATATGATTTGATATGTTGTGAGTTGTATCTTGAAAATGAGATGTATGATTTGATATGCAACTAATTGTAAAATGATATGCAACTTCTTGTAAAATAATATGCAACTACTTGTAAAATGATATACAACTACTTGTTTTTGGAGCATCCTCATTCTGCATTTGTCATCCCGATATAACCATATGTTATTTGCTTTCGATATAGGTATCATCATTGAGCATGGATTGATCTTCGGATATGTTGAAAATTTATACAAGCATAATGGTATAATTGAACCATGATAACCTGAGAAAAATTTATATGATGTTTGATTTTGCAAGATACCACAAGCATCAAGGTATAATTGAACCAGGACGACCAGAATGCGGTTTGCGTATAAACAGACAAGATTAAACCATGTGTATGCGTAAAGTGGAATCATGTCTTCAGTGATATGTTGTGAATCACATCTTGAGACAAGTATTTACACAGTACAAGTGATCGCCTCCCAAACAGAAGACTAGGAAAATATTGGAGTTTCCCAATGATCTCTAGCTTGGAAGCATTGTTGAGAAAATGTAGAGAATCCAATAATTTAAAAAGTTCAAATGCCAAAATAGTCAAGACTTCATGCAAAATGTAACATTTGGTACTTCATAAAATCATCCATCGTATTGTTTTTGTGATTCTTGTTTTAGCGATTCAATGTTTCGCTCTGTGATTGAGTAAGTTTTTGGTTGCTGGATGTGGTGCTCTGAGTTTTGGAAATAGTCTGGATTGTTTGAACATGCTGCAAGTTTTGATGATTATTGCCCCTAGCTAAGTGTGTCTCTCGATGTGGATATGTACAGTGATTACCAAGCCATGTTGAAATGCAGGGAAAGGATATATGGATAAAACAAGATAGTGACTATGCTAAGTATGTCCTGAATGGATATTCATGATATAGTGTTGGGTGATGGCCGATAGTGTTGGACTGCGGAGATATGGATATGGAGATAGATAGAGGAGCTGCCCTTTCACATTAGCGCCTATTACCAGGTTTTCACCGGTTGCTTTTATCGTACCTTTTTATTTTCTTTTTCTTGATTTTTTATTTTATTTTTATTTTTTGATTGTTTTTTACTTTGTTCGTGCATTAGACTACTCAAGTGTAGTATTTCTTCAGATGAATGCTAATGGTTGGTTGGTCGAGCACATCTCCTTCTGAAGTTGTTAGCTGATAAGCACCTGATCCATAGACTGATATGATGACATAGGGACCTAACCAGTTAGGTTCAAATTTCCCTTTCTTTTCTCGATCTTGCTGATTTCTCATATTTTCTTTGAGGACTAGGTCACCAATTTTAAATTTTCTGGGAATGACCTTGTGATTGTAGCTTTGGCACATGCGTTGCTGATATGCTTTGAGATGAGTATAAGCATGTTGACATCTCTCATCTAATAGTTCCAGTTCTTGCAATCTGTTGACTCGATACTCTTCATCTAGGATTAAGCCTTTTAGAGAGACTCTAAGAGATGGAATTTCTACCTCTAGGGGTAACATAGCTTTTGATCCATATACCAATGAGAATGGTGTCTCTCCTATAGGTGTATGGATGCTATTTTTGTATGCCCAAAGTGCTAGATTGAGTTGGATATGCCAATCTTTATCTACATCATTCATTGTTATCTTTAGGATTTTCAATATTGTTTTTTGGATGCTTCCGCTTGACCATTCCCCTGTGGGTAATATGGAGTAGAGAAACGATGTTGTATTTTGAATTGTTCACATAGTTCTCGGACATCTTGGTTTTTGAAAGGTCATCCATTATCGCTGATGATGGAGCTTGGAATACCATATCTGCAGATTAGATAGTTTAGGATAAAAGAGGCAATTTGTTTTGCAGACACTGTGGTCAACGAGACTACTTCTATCCACTTGGTAAAGTATTCTGTTGTGGTTATAATGAACTTGTGTCCATTTGAAGATGAAGGATGAATTTTGCCAACCAAGTCTAGTCCCCATTGACAAAAGGGCCAAGATATTGTAAATGGTTGCAGTTCCTGTGCTGGTGCATGTATCAGATTGCCATGGATCTGACATTTAGAATACTTTTTGGCAAAATGATAAGAATATTTTTCCATTGTCGGCCAGTAATATCCCATTCTAAGAAGCTTTTTAGCAAGAGTTGTACCACTTGAATGTGTACCACAAATACCTTCATGAAGCTCATGTAAAGCAAAGTCAGATTCATTATGATCAAGGCAACGAAGAAGAGTACCATCTAGACCTCGACGGTACAAAGTATCAACAGTAAGAGTATAACAGGTGGCTTGTCAGATAAAATTACGTTTTTGGTTACGGGATTGGTCAATGGGGAGGATATTGTTCTTTAGATAATCATATATTGGTCCATATAAAGGAGAATCTGAACCAGTCAAGGCATAGATAACATGGGATTCATAGTGGTCATAGGCTGGGGAGAACAGTTGCTCTACCAGGAACTCGTAATGACTCTATTGCTCTAGAATTTGTAGTAATGAAGCGATAGTAGCCATTGCATCGGCTGCTTTGTTGTTCAACCTTGGTACTTGCTCGAAGGTGATGTGTACAAAATATTGTTTGAAATCATCCACCATTCGTTTGTAGGGTAGTAGCTTGTCATCCTTTGTTTGATAGTCGTCATTGATTTGATTGACAACTAGTTGCGAATCTCCGTAGACCTTTAACTCTGTGATTTTCCATTCTACGGCCATTTTGATGCCTATAACCAATGCCTCATATTCAGCCACATTATTTATGCATGGAAACATAAGCCTATATGATCCTGGTATAGTATGCCCTTCAGGAGTGATGAATAGAATTCCAGCACCTGAACCATGTTGTGTGTAGGATCCATCAAAGTATAGGGTCCATTGTTTGGTAGAAATAGTAAGAACGTCCCTGTCCGGAAATTCAATCTCCATAGTTTATTTTCCTAGTAGCGGTGCTTCAGCTAGTTGGTCTGCAATTGCTTGTCCTTTGATAGCTCTTCGTTCTATGTAGTGGATATCAAATTCACTGATAATCATGACCCATTTAGCCAATCGGCCTGTAAGAGCTGCCTTGCTGAGTAGATATTTGAGAGGATCAATTTTTGCCACTAGCTTAATTGTGTGTGCTAGCATATAATGTCAAACTTTTGAGAAGCGAAGACTACTATTAGACAAGCCTTCTCAATGAATGTATAGTTGAGTTCATAGCCATTCAATGTCCTGCTGATGTAGTATATAGCTCGTTCCTTTCCTTGTTGATCTTCTTGTGCCAATAGTGCACCCAGTGATATATTTGTTGTTGAAATGTATAGAATGAGTGGCTTTCCTGCTATTGGTGGTACTAGAACTGGTGGGTTCATTAGATACTGTTTGATTTGATAAAAAGATTATGCACACTTGGCTTCCCATATGAAAGGTACATTCTTATGTAGCAAGTGATTGAATGGTAGACTTTTATAGGCTAGTTGAGCGATGAATCGCCTGATTGATTGAAGTCGGCCTTGTAGAGATCTAAGTTGGCTGATGTTTTTTGGTGGTGGCATCTCCATAATGGCTTGTACCTTTTGCGGGATCTACTTCAATACCTTTAGCTGAGACTATGTAGCCTAGTAACTTGCCTGATGTAACCCCAAAGACACACTTCTTAGGGTTAAGCCTGACTTGAAATTTCTCCAATTGATCATAGATCTTTGTTAGGATGTCGAGGTGTTCTACTCTGGTGAAGGATTTAGCTAGTAAATCATCCACATAGTCTTCCATGAAGGTATGCATCATGTCATGAAAGATTGTTGTCATTGCTCTTTGATAAGTAGCCCCTACATTCTTTAAGCCAAAAGGCATAACATTCCAACAGTACGTTCCCCAGGGATAGGTGAATGTTGTTCTATCTTGATCTTCGGGGGCTATTTTTATTTGATTATAGCCTGAAAAACCATCCATTAGTCAGAGCATTGCATGGCTTGCTATGAGATCTACAATTATGTCGATACTGGGCAAAGGAAAGTCGTCCTTTGGACAGGCTTTGTTGACATCTATGAAATCAGTGCAGATTCTGATATTGCCGTCTAGTTTTGATAATGGTACTATGTTGGAAATCCAATCTGCATAGTTGATGGGTCGAATGAATCCGACATCTAATAGTTTCTTTAGTTCAGCTTTGACCATGAGTGCCACCTGCGGATTCATCTTTCGTAGCTTTTGCTTGACTGGCTTAACTCCTGGAGAGATGGACAAGTGATGCATGATTAAATGTGGATCAATTTCGGGCATATCTGCGTATGACCAAGCAAAGTTGATTTTCTTTTCTTTAAAAAGGGTGATAAATGCTAATCTTTCTTCCTCTGTCAGAGATTCTGCCAGGTGTATGTTTTTTACTGCTTTTGTAGTACCAATGTTGATTGATTGAGTGGGCTCAATCAATATGGGTGATCGCTCATGAAAGTGTTTAGGAAAAGTGTCAAGTCTCCCATCTTCAGGTGCCTTAAAAAGGTTTTCACCCTTAGATACATCCTTTATTTTTACTTTTTTGTGATCTATGGCTGCCATTGACTGGTTTTCAGCCATAAATCTTTTATTTGGTTCATTTTTGCGACTGAGAGACTTGGCACTTCTTGGGTTGCAAACATCATTACTTCATTCACTGGTAGAACCTATTTCCAGGTTAACAGTATATAGATAGTGGATAATAGATTCATCATCTGGGAAAATTGGTATATCATGTATTTTAGGTTCGTCCCAGTTGATGAGGTCAGGAAAGACAAGTGGTAAGGAATTGTTTGGTGGATCAAGTTCTGCTACTGTAAGTGTTAAGATAGAGGTTTCATCGTGATTGGTTTTGGTTTTAAAGAAGTCAAGGATTTCGTTGAGGTCTTCGATGGTATCATTTTCCATATAGACTTGTTCGTAATGTCGCTACTCGTTTGGTGTGGCATCATAGATATTTTGTGGACCAAATTCAAGAGGTTGATATTCTGTGCTGCATGCTTCTTCAAAAATGGGTGTATAACTGCTATTTTCTGCAATATCATCAGGAATATTAGAACATCTACCCCATTCATATTCATTGGAATCAGTCTCTGAGGTATCATCCCAGATTTTATCAGTGCTGTGAACTAGTATATTGTATGGTGAGAATAGGTCCTTGATGATGGATACCACTTTGATAGTTTTCTCTGATTCTGTGTCGGATCCTGCTTCTACCTTTTATATTTGCTCATATATTGTGCCTCCTTGGGGAGGAATAACGGTATCAGGAGATGATTCTATTTTTCTAGATATTGGTGCTTGAATATGAGCTACTGCTATAGATATGGCCTTCTTATGAATGAGGAGCTTTTTCTGATGTTGCTTCTGTTCTTGACGTTCACGTGCCTTGCGGATTGTTTCTGCTAACTCAAATAGGGCTTCTTGTTAGGATTCTTCTTTGTACTGCTTCTTTGCTTTCCACTGATTTTTTGGA
Organism: Cryptomeria japonica; assembly: GCF_030272615.1. NCBI lineage: Eukaryota > Viridiplantae > Streptophyta > Pinopsida > Cupressales > Cupressaceae > Cryptomeria > Cryptomeria japonica. The sequence continues at coordinate 10,207,826 of NC_081415.1, read as the reverse complement.
TTTTTCTATGATGTCTTTCTTGGTGGGAGAGTAAGTTCAAAACCCAATCCTATTTTGATTCGACTGAACTGTGAATGAAGATCTACTGGTTCAGTGACTCCTTCTTTGCATTTTCCAATAGGTCCTTTACCATTGTATCCCATTTGTTGCATGATTAAGTAGCCCTTTCCATAGAGGTGTGTTGGTAGAACTATGTCCAGAGCAGCTGCTATGTTATCTTCTTCATCATCCTTGTATAGCCAGCTAAGCATGTCCTTTTCCTCTTATTCATGTGCTAGAGTGCCGAGTTGGATGAATGTCCCCTCAAACTTGGTGATGGGCTGAGTTACCTATTGTGTTGATGTTGTAGGTAATCCATGAGATCTGGGTGATGTTGGCAAATTAGCCAAACACATGGGTTCCAAAGAGTATTCCCCCATGCCTTGTTCTTTGATTGGCATTTTCTGTTTGAAATCTCCAGATAATGATTCAGACTTTGCCTGTTATAGATTTGATGTGGAGAATTTTTGTTTTTCCCTATTATGGGGAACCAAACTATCCTGGGCTGCCCCCATTGCATTACAATGTTGAAATGGATTGTGATCAGCAGATATAGAGACCTCTTGTCCATTATAAGGAAATTTGACACACTGATGATACGTAGAAGGCACTGCTTGCATTTCATGTATCCAGGGTCGACCTAATAAGATATTGTATGTAAGGTCGATGTCTAAGACCTGACACAGAGTATCTCTTTGTATGGGACCAACCTGTATTGGTAACAATACAGTTCCTTTAGAGGATCTTTCCTCGTCATCATATGCCTTTATAGTAATTTTCTTGCATGGATCAATAGACTCTTCTGAGAAGCCTAATGCACGATTTTTTTTTTAAGGTACATATATTAAGTCCAGCTCCTCCATCTATCAATACTCGTTTTACTTGGTGTTTATAGATGATGACTTCAATATGGAGAGGAGTGTTATGTCGATGACTCAAGGAATTATTATCATGCTCTAAGAAGGTGAGATTATGAGGCCCTGTCATGTGAGCAACCATGGCTTGGAATTTATCAACATCCAGATCTTGAGGTACAGTTGTTTCTAATAGCGCTTGTTCCAATATGTCTTTGTGTTTTGGTGAAAGTTTTAACAACTCCAAGATAGATATTTAAGCAGGAGTTTTGCGCAGTTGGCTGACTAAATCATATTGGATTTTGGGTATAGTGTTTGTCGTCGATGTATGTCCCTTCAAGACATATTTTTGAGCTCTGGTTGTGACATTGATAGATTCATGATCATGTTGGTCTCGGATTGTGATGATGTTTACATGATTGTCTACAACTGATATGTGATTGATGGTGTTATTATAGATATGATTGATACGAGAGCCCCACGGGTATCGTTTGAAGTTGAAGCTTTGTTTTTGTTATAGTTTAGGAGAGGATTTTTAAAGGCTCCATTGTCACCATTTGTTTTGAGACCATCTACTATTAAATCACCTCTATCAATCATGTCTTGAAAAATGTTTTTCAATCTCATGCAATCATTTGTTTGATGACCTTTGTTGCGATGAAAATACAAAAGTGTGAGTCATTCCACCAAGGTGGTTTGATTTGTGGTTTATAGTTGCTAATTGCAGGCAAAGAGATAATCTTGTTTGCCAGGAGTTCTCTGAATGCTGACTCCAGTGATTGACCCAGAGGTGTGTAGATGCGTTTTTGAAAATTTGTGGTGTTATCTCGGGAATTGTTATTAGGTCCGTGATTTGTGTGATTGTTTTGAGCGTTGTTGGCATTATTAGCATTGTTGGTACTAGGTTGACCTTGATTGGTGTTCGGTGCATAAGTGTTAGTGTCTGGATTAGCACCTTTGGGGTTCTTTGTAGCTTGCGGATTTCCTGATAAGGCGAGCATAGGTTGTTTAGATTTTGGATCATTTGGTTCATTGCTTCCTTCAATTCCATTGTTCTTGTTTCTAGTCCAAAACCTAGATTTGTCTAAGTTGTTATTGTTTTGGTTATCGTAGTTTGATGAACCTGGGCCTTCTTTGAAGAATTTGAGTGTTCCTTTCTTGACACATTCTTCTTCTACTTGAATGTCATTTTCAATCAGTTTAGCGAAAGATGGTATGCATTGGAGTTTGAGCCTGTAACTCATCTCACTATTCAAGTTATCGATGAAATTTCCATTATCTCTTTTTCAGGAATATCTCTAGGATATCGTGAAACCATTCATCACCAACGTTGAAGGAATACCATGAATGTCTCATTGTTTTTCTGTTTGGTATTGCAGACATCTAACATGGTAATAGAATGTTGAATGTTATATGAATAGTGAGTGATGAATTTGTTGACTAGTTCATCAAATGATCTGACAAGAGGTGTGATTTTGGATAACCATTCCATTGTTTTTCCTCCCAAACTTCGTGGGAATAACCTCATCAGATAGGTATCATCATGAGCGAATTCAAGACTTATGGTACAGAATTCTCTGACATGATCACGAGGATCACTTTTTCCATCGTATTTATCAAATTTAGGAACATCTGAGTTTGGAGGAAAAGGAACCATGTGTAGTCTTTTGTCAAACGGATAAGGACAAATTTCGTTGAGTGAATACCATAATGTTGTCCCTTGTTGCATGTCTTGCATTTGTCTTTGTAACATTTGCATTTGTTGAGTAAGGGCAACCAAAGGCACATTGTTTTGTCGAGAGAAGAGTTCTTCTCTTGTATTAATCCTAGGTTGAAATGGTGTATGAAATGGTATGTTTTACTCGAGGATGTTTTGTTCAGGAATTTCTTGTTCAGGGTCACGTATATCCTCTTCTCTTTGTCTCTCTTGATATTCGTAATTTTGAGATCTTGTTCGAAAAATGTCTGGGTCAAGGTCCTCAAGAATTTTAACTCCTTTTCTCATGAGCACGAGTAAGTATTTCTCTTTATCATTTTCCATGAGTCTTTCTATGAGTTTTTGGAATGAAGCACTTTCTTGGCATTCCTGAAGGATTTCGTCATTTATTTTAGTATCCTCTAGATGTGGACCTTCAAAAGGATTTGATAACCTCTGATTCATACTGGATTCTACTTGTGCCTCGCTTTGCTTATTGTGTTGAGAGCGAGTAGTAGGCATGTTTAGAAATATTTGGGGGTTGGTGGTGGTAATCGTGGGAAGTTGTAAGTGATGCAGTCTTCGGGAAAGAATGTTGGATTTATCTTGCCTCCACGGTTTATGATTTGATTGAAGGTGGATTTTTGATAATATGTCCTAGTCTTCAAAAGTTCTTTGTCAAATTCGTTGGATTTGTTCTGGATATAAAGTTTGACATGATGAAGGAATGTTCGATGAGATTTGAAGAGTTGATGATTGATGTATAAAAATTTATTTCTTTTGATAAATTTGGAAAAACTTGGTTGTTGTTTCTTCAACGTGGTGTTACGATAAATATTCTTTCTTCTCAGAATATGGGGATTAGTCATGCATAAATGATCAATAGTTTCCTTTGAATTGTTTTGGATTCAATTGATCTTGCTTTGAAAACTCAAGTTTTACTTTATCAAAGTGAAGGTTTAGATGCCCCCTCACGACAAAGTGTGTCAAATGATATGGATAAAGTCTCCCTATATGGAAACTTGATTTGACAACCTGAGGTTTTAAACAAGTGTTTTTGAGATAAAATTTGTGAGATGATAAAGGACCTATTTGTCACTTGTGATGATGTTTCTTGATTTTGATAGGATAGATATGTTTTATCGCGCAACCAGTTTTGGATTTTTACAACTTTTGTTTGACACAAATTTTCCTCAAGAAATAGTTTTTAAAGCTCTGTTTTCGATACTCTGGTTTGAAGAAAAATGAAGCTGATGAAAAGAGGTTTCCAAAAATGTCTTCTAAGTTTTCAAAATTCTTCACTGTTTTGCCCCCTGTTTTTCTAGGTTTGGTCACGCGCTAAAACAGAGACGGGATGTGCTACAGAAAGTTTTCAACGTGCTAAGGGAAAGACCACATGCGCTAAGATGCCCCCGGCTACGCGCTAACTGTTTTAGACTGCTTATCTGGTTTTTTGTTTTGCTCAAAAATTTATGCGCTAATATGGGCCTACTACACGCTAACTATTAAACCTTACGCACTTTTGTTTGACTCCTACGCGCTAAGCTGATTTTTCAACGTGCTAGGTTGTTTTCCGGACGCGCTAATTGTTTAATGTTGTTTTGAAATTTTGGTCAAACGCTATTGTTTCAACTGGACGCGCTAACTTGATGTTCTGATGCACTAAAAAATGTACCACACGCGTTAAGAGGTTGCTCTCACGCGCTAGACTATCCTGATATTTTCCTTTGGTTGGTTTTTTGCAATTTTTGGATTTTTGTTATGAGTTTTTTAGTTTTGATGGATGATTTTCTGAAGTAATAAATGCAAACATAGCACCAAAGAGACAACCATTTTTCTTAATCTAACAAAAAGTGTATGTTCTGGGAGGATGTGTTCAAATCCCCAATGTTTTAACAGGTTTGGATACAAATAATACACTTCAAGAAGACTCTTTATTCAAAGGTCATAAGTAATATCATAGCCCACTAGTCTTGATACTCCATCAGCTCAAACAACCGTGTCACCCCCTAGAGGGCGCCCGTTTTTTTGCCTTTTGCCAGAAATTAACTCAAAGTGAATTGCTTCACAATTGAGTAGTTATCGTGGGAGATATATGGTGAGCGATCTTGGGGGTGAATTCTTCCCCATCCTTGCACTATGATATTACAAATGTTTGGTTACTGACTTGGCTCAAGGTTTCTATTTCTATGGTTCGTAATCAGGCTTCCTGTTCGGCCATTAGTGATAAACTCCCTCAGGAGGCTTCCCAACCTTTAGAACAAAGGCTTTACGTATCTCAAGGATACAGGGGGAAGGCTAATCATTGCGTGCAACCATTGAAAAGAACTTTCGTCACTTTCCACTTTTGATTATAGTGGGTTGGAACACTTGGCGTCAAAGTCGTTTCCCACTTAGGTTGTTCCCTTCACACCGACCATAAATGGCTTTAAGAGTTGATTTCAACTCCTCGGGAAGGCAGGCCTGCTAAAGGATTTATTGCTTGAAATACTGAAAGCGTAAGAGTGGTTTGGCTTTTTGGTCACCTAGTTAAGGGGAGAGCATATACCTTCCACTTTCGAGACAAGGCAAACAAAGTTCTTTTTACCTTTCAAGTTAATGATTTGCTAACTTCTACTTGGAGATATTGCTCCAACAAGCATGGTGTTCCTTTTATTTCCTCAAAGAAATGATTATCTAATCTAGCAAAAGAACCTGGTCAACAAAGCAAAACTTCGATGTGGTCAACAAAAGAAAATCGGAAAAGGGAAAGAACTTCCCTCTTTATTTTGAACAAAACAGGACAAGTGTGATTCTTTTACTTTGCAAAAATGAAGTGAATCCTTTTATGCACCAAAGGATGGTGAAGTTCTTCTTAAAGCTATCTTTGAAAAAGAAAGATTCTTTTGCTCTTTTTATAATCCAAATTGAGAATTTTATCTCCTAGAAAAGAAAGAAAAATTGTTGTTATGGTTCGTTTTACAGCCCAAATAAGGTGAGTTCGATTTTATTTAACAAGAGTTAAAAAAAAATTTAAATTTTAACTAACTTAACTAAGTTAGTAAAAATCTAAACTATGTATAACTCTAAAAATAACTAAGCTCATCCCTGCAATAAGATGTTAGAAATCCTGCAAAACATCAACTCAAAATAGTTAGAAAGATTTTGGATCTGGTGGACTTCTACAAGTCTAACTTTTAAGTTCTGTTACAATTTTATTTTATTTTATTTTCTGTCGGTGATGTGCTATAGGACAAACTGTACATGCTACAGAATGGGCAAGATGCTCTCTCAAAGAGACTTGATGCGCTAAGCTATTTTCCAAAAGCGCTAAACTGGTTTCCGGATGCGCCGCGTTGTTTTTCTCCCACGTTGAGACCTACAGGAAAATATTAGTGGGATGATGCACTAATTTAAAGGCTTCACACTCTATATGATAGACTGCATGTGCTAAACAGTAAGCTTGATGCGCTATACTATTAACCGGAAGCGCTATAGAATGTTTCCCACGCACTGATTCTTGTTTCCTGCGTACCTACAAAAGAGGTTAAATTTAAAAACCGATTTGATATATGGGGTCGGGCCCCACGGTGGGCACCAGAAATGTATGTGGGAAAAGCAAGTTGATAGAACTTGAAATGTGAAAAATGGAGTTCTAGGAAGCCTTGCTCACACACCCACAGGACTTCTCGGTGCAAGTTATGGAGTCATGAAGGATGACTCAACTTCCCAAAGATGGTTCCATGGTTCTCTATCTTACAAGGTACCTCAAACCAATGTTTTTGCTCTTAGATCACTGAGCAAAATGGTTTAGGGATGACAAATGCAAGAACGAGGGATGCTTTGGTTGATTTTAAGATGAAATGCATCCTAAGCTATACATGATCCTATAAATGCAATAAACTAGTTTATAAGATGACAAGATTAGTAACAAGACTATCCTAGCAAGCTATATTAGTCTATGAAATAGCTAAATGATAAGGAAAATACTCTAAACATGCATATTTAGATTAATTCCTATTGAAAAGAGAGACTAAATGATGAACATAAAATGATATATTAAAGCTTGGATGGATTTTAGTATAAGTGTGATGCTAAAGACTTGGATCATCAAAATGAAGAAATAAGAGCTCTATTTATAGCAAAAATAGGGCAATGGATGGTCAGGATTGAAAGAGTTAATCAAGGGTTGAGTTTGAAAGTTGGGAATCCATGTTTGCAATTGTCACCAATGAAATGGTGACAAATGTCAACATAAGACTGGGTTGAGAAGAGAGGTAGGAAGAATTAAATGCTTGAGAAGACCTCATGGTTATCTTAGGGGGTAAGGGTTATGGTTAAGTTAGGATTACCCATTGGATAAAGGTTTTACCCAAAGGATAAACTCTTGTGCAAAATATTAAGGATAACCATGGTCAAAGCAATAAATGCTTGATGATACATTTGGGTTACATGGAGGTTGAGTTTAGGGAAATTCTTTAATCATGCTAGAGGGTTGAGTTAACCATTAATGGTTTGGGAGACTTTCAAAGTTAAGTGGTTGAAGCCTTTAAGGGTTTTCAAAGACTTTGAGGGTCTGAGAAGTGACCTTCCCTTGCTTAGGGATGTGACAAAGTTTAGGAGATGGGTTAGGCTAATTAGAAGTGATTAGAAGAGTCTAGAAGGGGTTAGGAATAGGGTTTAGGAAGCAAGTGGGAGATATAGGATTTTGCAAGTGGATGAAGGGATAATAGGATTTAATTGAATAAAATGAATTTAATTCAATTTTGGTTGCAATTTGGGGAAATCAAATAAATTAGATTTATTTAATTTAGGGTAACTATTTAATTAAAAAGTGGATAGGGGATTTAATTGAATAAAATGATTTATTCTATTAAATGGTAAAAGAGGTATAGTGAATTTAATTTAAATAAATTGAGTAATTTACTTAATTAAATAGAGGAATGCGGGTTATTCAATTAAATTGGATTTAATTAAATAGAGAAATGAACATAAAATATTCATTTAGGAATATGGTCATTTTTATATGTCTACATAACCAAATCTAACAAGTGTTCTGCTGTGAAGGTCTTTCTCTTCAAAGTTGAAGAAGTCATATTTCCTAGTTGACATTCTTTACAAAGAGCATTAACTGGTTTGTCTAGCTGAGGCAGACCTCTTACTGTCTTAGACTTGATTGCTTTAATAATATTGTCAAAATTTATATGACAAAATCTCCTATGCCAAATCCAGCTATCATCTATTTTTGCAATCAGACAGTTGCTTACTTTAGGACTAAGATGAAATAGATTACCTCTGGTCTATTTACCGGTTGCAATCAATTCACCTTTGTTGTCAAAGATTTTGCATATACCATTTCTAAACTCCAGTGGGTAACCTCTGTCATTAAGTTGTGCCACACTTAACAGATGTTCTTTAGACCTTCGACCCAATAGACATCATCAGCACTACTCTTCCCATTAAGAGAAATCACTCCCTTACCTTTTACCATACAAGGCGAGTCATTGCCAAATCTAACAACACCGCCATCAAATTCCTTCAAGGAAAGAAATTTTCTTCGATCATCGGTCATGTGATGTGAACAACCACTATCAATGATCCAATCATCAGAGTTATCCATTCTGGATAGTAGTGCCTTCTGATCTGATACTTTTTCCTTAATTTCTACAAACATAATATCTTCACTAGCATCATCATCAGATTCATCATCAGTAATACCATTGTCAATAGCTACACGATAATCCCTCTTGCATTTACCCTTGTACTTCTTAAATTTGTCTCTCTTGTAATCATTTTCACCATTAGGGCAGTTTGCTACTATATGACCAATCTTGTTGCATGCAAAACATTTTAAAGGTAGCTTACCTCTATATTTACTAGTGCCTCTAGGCAGACATTTTGCCAACAATGCTTCAAGTTCCACTAAGTTGTCTTCATCATCAACATCTCTACTGGATCTAGATTCATAACTATGGCCGGTATCTCTACTTCTTCTCACATATGGGTTAGAGACAGAAGCTCTAAATGCAGGTTCTCATTTTTGTACACTACCATCATAGCCATTTAGTTCAGAAGTAGTAAGTTTTCCAATAATAGAGTCAAGAGATACCTTTGTCTTGTCAATGGATTTCAGCTTCTAAATAGCTGCAACTCGGATAGCATAGACCGGTAGCAGGGTTCTCAGTACCTTACTGATTACTATGGCATCTTCCACTTTCCCTCCTCCACTCTTTATCTCTCCAACTATCTCTTTGATCCTTTGACCATACTGCTGGATGTTCTCACCTTCAGACATTCTCATGTCGTCAAACTTGCCTCTTAAACTCTCTTCTTTAGCAATCTTGACATGCTCATCACTGCTATAGATATCTTCAAGTTTCTTCCATACTTCATATGCAGTTTCAAGACCATGAAAATCTACATATTCAACATCAAACAGAGAACTGATAAAAGATTCTAATGCCTGGTGATTTTCTTGTTGTTCTTTCTTCTAATCATCACTCAGGGGTCTAGTAGGTGTAGTATACTTATGTTCTATATGATCCCAATACTCACTACCAAGACTCTTAGTGTAAATATTCATTCTGTCACTCCATATTCTATAGTTATCTTTGTTAAACTTTTGACCTTCTTTCTTCATCATGATCTACAAGATCTTTTCCTCAAGTTGTTAGGCTTTTAGATTAAGAGGACTTGAGATGCTCTAATACCAATTGATGGTATGATGAAAAAATAAGTATCGGGTAGAATACTGAGAGGGGGGTGAATCAGTATATTGAAAAACTGATACAAAGTTCCCAAACTCAAACTCAGTCAAACAAAGTAAACATATCTCAATCAAGATCAATATTCGTAGGAATACTTCACATTAACCAGTTTAACTATTATGACAACTTTAACAGTAAACACCTTCAATCTTGTAAACATCAACAATGCTTAATCATAACTCAACATATTCATCTCTCAATGCTTAGACTTAACATGCCTTATTAGAAGTTAATCAAATCAACAGATAAGATCACAACCACACAAGCATTCACCACTTGACACAAATGTTTATACGTGGAAAACCCAAATAGGTAAAAACCACGGTGAGATGGGACTCACAAGGATAGCTATCTGAACTCTTTCGAAGTTCACCCAATTAGGAGCCAAAGCCTGTTAGAGCTTTACAATAAGTCATGTTAAGAACTAATTCCAGTTAGGAATCACCCGATTAAGGGATTTAAAAATTTGCCATGTTAGAAGCACAATACCCTGTTAGGAGTAACCTCGCTGGAGGATTTAAGAATCCAAGCTAATGGACCACCTTGTTAGAGGATTTAATGAGTAACCAAGCTTATTAGAGCTTACCCAGTTAAGGGATTTTACTTCTGTTGTAATTGTTAGAAAACAACAAGTTTTCTTGATTTGTCTAAGTAGCACTATCTTTGCTTGATCAGATCCTTCTAAGCTTCAATCTGCCTTCACTCAAAGTGAAGATCTATTCATTGGTTGGGCAACCACACACTCAATGGGTTTCCTATCAAGCTTGCCAACAACCTTTACAAACAACTTCATCGACCTTAAATACAAATCAATTAGGCCGGTAACACAACAAAAACCTAATTCTCATCATTGAGATTACAAACAATTCGGTTCAATCTTGACCGTTAGAAATCATAACAATCTCTTCACATTCTTCAAGACAATTCCAACCACTACATGATCACCGCTCCATTGGATTTTGTAACCCATCACACATTGTGCATTAAATGCAATCCACTTTGCTCCTTCCCTAGACAATAAGCAAACGCACCAAACCAATTTGAATTTCTCCTCATACAGTGATCACACGTGTCTCCATCATTATTGCTTATGAGATAATAAACCAACAAACTTGATCGGTTAGGGTTTAACAACTGATAGGGTTTACCGATTGCATTACATCGAAAGGTTTAACCCTTCACACCGGTTGACCGGTTTAACTCACAAACTTTACATACATCGGTTACAACATCTTGTACAACTTTCTTCTTATCAGTTACAAGCCAATATCAAAAACAACAATATCAACAATAACATGAATACCTTATACCGGTTCAATTGACATCAATGACAACATATCATTAATACAATCTCTTATGCAAAATTCCAACAAAATCAAAATGCCAACATGATCCCCTTTTCCCTGCCAGATAGCGATTTCCAGAGGATGTTCATTGGCAATTCGTAGCCGACATTGAGGGAGAAGCTATCTCTTAACCACTATCAAAACTTTGCCAATATGTGTTCTGCACTCACCGATTACCAGCACACCATGACACAGTTCAAAGATTCTACCTTGATTCTTCATGTTGGGTCTTTCGTAGGCACGTCCTTGGAAGGGTCTACGAAGAATAAAGTTGTGGCTGATGGTGTAGTTGTTCCTCAGATGGTTGCTACACAAGGGGCACAACATATTAGAACATTTACTAAATTGAATGACTCCTACTAAAGCATAATGCAATTATTGTTAAAGGATAATCTAATTACCCTTCTCAAGGTTTGACTGCTACCTGATAACAAACCATATCCATACTGGTATGATGGATCAAAATTCTATCATTCCCATTGTGTACGTGGTCATGAACCTGAGCGGTGTTATCGTCTTCAGAATATTGTCCAAAACCACATTGATAGTGGTGCGATTAAAGTTGATGCGCAAAAACATAAGTCAAAAAAGTTTGTTGATAAGACCAACAATGACTTATAGATCTATACCAATTCATTTCCCCTGCATTCAAAATTTTTTATTTCTGCATGAGATCCTCCTTGAGATGATGGTCCATTTGTGAACATGGTCACCATCACTCCTATTTGTTTGCCTCCTAGCCAGAAGGGGAAGGTGACTGCATGTCATTATCATTCACCCTTATAAATACCCCATATTATGGAGATCCTTCTCCTTTATACATCCCTGCTAGATTCAATGGTCAAACTTTCACAGGTGTGATGGTTGACCCATCATGCAGAGTCGATGTCATTACGAAGGAGACTTTATTCATGAATGGTTGGCATTGGCCTACATATGATGAATGTTGAGAAAACCTAAGGATGCATGATGGTTTCTCTATCCCTCCTTTGGGTAGCATTTCCTTGATGGTCCTCATGGGACCCAAGGTTGTGTCCTCTACATTTGTGATCATCTCGGAATCGGACCTATTTCAGGTAAAACTAGGCATCCCTTGGTTGAACATTGTGGATGTAGTCCCTTCAATGATTCACAAATGTCTCAAGTTTCCTCGTGAGGGTTCAGTGCATGTCATCCAGGATATTGGATATCAACCCCTTGTAGCCCATGGGGATTTTTTGCTAGATCATTTTTGGCCTACTCTAGTAGGGCCCATGCTTCCCTATGGTAACTTGATGTACCACGCATATCATCAATATAAGATGGGGGAGTTGGCCCCTAAGTCAACTCAGCCTAGTTATTTGTTGCCTCTTCCTGCATCAACCTATGCTCCGTCTATTCGTGTCTTGGAGCGGGTAGTGCCTCATGTCCCCTCATCGTCAGAGACTGAGGCTAAGCATGTTCCTCTGAATAGACCTCTTGGTTTGCCCCGAACTGCACAACCTTTGGTGGTGTCTTTCTTTTTGTGATTACACCCAATGCAAACAAGGGAAAGATACCCGCACTGTGAAATTTTGCAGCTCGCCCTTCCTTCGAGCTCTCGATCATGGCCGATATCCCTCGACCCTCTCAATACAAGAAAGGGAGGTGTTCCTCTCATGTTTGTTTGTCATCGCTTGCTCCTTCTTCACAGTCCATTTCGACACCCTTCGTCCCTCCAACCGTTCCTTGAGCAAAGAGAGGTAGGGTGTCTGTTGTTGTGAACATAGTACCTATTCTGAATGCACTTCATGTTCTATCAATTAGGCCTTCTCTTGTCCCTGGAATGGTTTCGGAGGCCTCTCCAATGGAGCATGATGCTAATGAGTCCCCTCGAGATTCAGTTGGTGGCCCTCATCTTCTTCGTAATCAGCATGTGTATGAGCATAAGCATTATGGATGGGTCATGGCTCTAGAGTACGATGTTGCTTTACAATCTGCTAGTGCATCTTCAACACCCAGTTCTATCGTATCATATCTTGTTTTGTCTGCTGCTCCTATTTCTGCATCATTATCAGTTTTGCTTCAGGGCCTATTGATGAGCCTCCCTCTAAATGGGTGCAAGTTTTCATCGCTCCTTCTTTGGAGCCACCCCTCATCACCTCCTTTCTTGACATGCCTTCATTGTCTCGACCCATCGACATGCTGAGTACGCAGGTGGTGTCCAGTGTCACGTTGTCTAATCCCCTTGTTCCGCAATTGTTCCAGCATCGGAGTTTTCCTAGTGTCCTTCATCTTGCTACAATTTCTAGGAGACTTGTTGCTCCTATCCCACCCAAAAGAAAGTTTGAGCAAGGCCCCATCCTAGGGTTTTGACGGTGAAAATCCCCATAGGTATGTTTCTCATCCTTTTACCTACATGTTTCAATGTATGCTTTTCCTGTCTTTATGTGTGTGATTGAGAAGGCTTTGCCTTCTCCTAAGTTTTTCATTTCTCCCCTTCCAGATGTCGATACTCTTGTTGTTGTTTCATCTTCTCCGAGTGAGTCACCTACTTCCTACATAGAGACTTGCTTGTTCAACTCCTTGAAGGACATCTCAGTCTTGTCTACAATCTTCATGCGATTGTTGACCCTTGTCTCCTTCGAGCTTGTGGATGCAGATGTTGTTGCTACTTCGTCCCTCGTCCTCACTATTGGTGAGGTTCTCGGTGAAGCTCTTGCAGTGGTCCCTTTACAAGCTTGTCCTCCTTCTCCCTATGATATCGATTCAAAGGATGATGATCTCCTAAGGGATGAACTTTAGGATATTTATCTTTTACCTCCATCTTTTCATGTGTGCACTTGATTGTGTTCCCCCGTGCTTGCTTTAAATGTTCTTTCCCTCCCAGAGGACCCAAGTTTCTCTATAGGTGCTTGGATACGGGAGGTTGAATGTCTTTATCTGTTGTTCTCTCCTAGAGGACCCAAGTTACTCCGTAGGTGCTCAGATACAGGGGATTTTTTGTTGTACCACTTCTTCTATCCATTATCTATTTCTTCTATTTATTGTATCTTGCTTTTTTGATATTTGGGGATGATGCAAAGCATTGGGGGCATCTTTAGCCTTCTTCCATGTTGAACCAAATTTTTATTTTATCTTTGTCTTCATGTGCTCTTCTTTAGATCCAAGAACTTTAGCGCTATGACAATATACCCATCTTACAGTTGTATTACATATCTTTTGTCACTGTTATGGGTTTTGATACCAAACTATCAAATCCCTTATCCTCTGGCATTCATGATTGATGTTGTGGACGTTTATGTGCCACTAGCCACTGGTGGCATTCCATCGAAACATCTTGTTATGTTGACATGCCACAACTTCTCTTCTCCTTAGAATAACATACCTTTCATGCATATCATTCTAAGGTGGCGCCATCATATCTACATTTCTGCATGATCTGCATTTGTCGTTTAGCTTCTTATGTTTATGTTTCTTGTTGATCATTTTTTCATGTTTTGCCTAGGTGGGGGCCAAACCACTTGATCTTTTTCTTTTTCATGTTTTGCCTAGGTGGGGGCCAAACCACTTGATCTCTTCCTTTATCACATTTTTCGTAGATGGAGGCCAAACCATTAGATCTATCTTTCTTTTTGTACAACTTTGTAGGGGCCAATCTACTACTTATTAAATCTATCTATAATCGCCTAATCGCACGAATTTCTAGCATATCGCTACCCATGTTGGAAAAATATTGTCCTGTTGTATGGTTATCCATACTGGCATACATCATCGCCCTATTATATGGATATCTGGCATAACACACTTTGCTATCCATACTAGTGCATCTCATATCACAGTGACCGCTTATCTTATATCTTTTTGTAACAAGGGGCTTTCCTCCAAAGCGAAGTACGTTTCTATTACACTATCTTATCTATCATCTATCTGAATCTATCTTTTATCTTATCATCTGACATGTTAGTCTACAACTAGTATGTTTTTGATGCATCATTTGGCAATATCTATTTCGAACTTTAGTTTCATCTCGTTGGGGGCAACCTCATCTAATCAACGAAATTTTTCCTCGCTGTCACAACTCCTTTCTTTATCTTCCTCTACTTTAGCTTCACATCTCTCAGCAAGGACATGCTCGCTAAAGTGGAAGAAAAATATAATATAAAAAATCACACCTTTTACAATTCATCGCAACAAATGACACCTCCCCCCATGTCATCGGAGGTCGTGTACCATTGTTTTTGTCTTCTTGCCCACTTATACCGCTTCGTCATCTCCAAACCAGAATCTTACCAACTTTGTTGACCTTTCATCCTTGGGAAATTAGCCTAACATGGAAACGTCTGCATGACACACTAGTGTCCCATGAATCTGACAATCTGCAGGTGGTCATTTGAGTGTTATGCCTATGCTCGAAAGGAATTGTAATGCCTCTGCATGCACCCACCGACGCCGCTTTTCCCTCTAGAACCTATATCTCTCCCATTTGAAGTTATTTTTGAGGATCTTTTGGCATTTTTTATCACTTCTTGTAAGTTGGAGCTTTTAGCAATCTTCATGGGCAATACTTACAAGTTATCACAAGACCACCATTGTTGCAACCTTTTGAAGAACACATGGTGTTGTCTTCACGAGTGTTGAGGGGAATTTTTATTACTCTTCTTGTTTCATTTGTGCACCTATAATCTCTCATTTTTAATCTACTTATTATCTTAATTGTATCTCTTTCATCTTTATCATTTTAAATTTCTCTGTTGCTACTATTTGGGTTGTCTGTGGAGGTAGAAACACCAAAACGAGGGTCTGACTAAGGTAGACTCCAAAACACAACCCCCCCAAAAAAAATTTCTTATTTGTGTGTAGGCTTACAATGGTGAGAAAGCTATCGTCATGTGGGAGGCTTCAATCATGGACTGGTTGTGAGATTATATTATTTTCTTTTATTTTGTTCTTTTATTTTGTATTCTGCAATATTTTGCTTATTTCATTTTGGTGCATTAATTAGTTGATATTTCAGTCACTTTTGTCACTGTCATATGGATTTTGTACTTTGTCTGTATAGGATGACAGTGCGTCGAGCTGGGCTCCCGGTTCCTGCGTGCTCATCCTGAAGACAAAGACTAAGTAGAGTCATTCGACGATTTCATTTATTGTTCGATAGCTTAGTTCTGCATTTTATCCTCTAGCTCACCCTTAGCACCAATTTGAGTGAGGTAGCGACATATAGGTTTGTTCTCTAGGATTTGTCATCTTAGAGGTAACAAATCTCCTCCTCTACAAGGTCAAACCTAATGTAACTGGTTCACTTTTGAAAAAATAACTGGTTTTAAGAACCAGTTTAGAAAATTGTTGCCTACTCCATCCTTTGCCTTTAACTTTTCTTTTTGGTGCGCCTACCTTCACAAAATGAATCGGCTTTGAGAACCACTTGAAAGCCCGACAATAGTTTCAAATACAAGTTTAAATGCCACTGACTTTAATTTTTTGAAATAAAATGAATAGGTCAAACTCCAAATAGATTTTGAGAACCCGTTCAAAGTCTGACAAGGTTTTAAGATTGAGTTAAAAACCCGACAAGCTTGAAAAATGAATAAGTTTTTGAGCTTTTTGAAAAATTTCAAAGGGCGAGGGAGAAATTTTTGGACTGTTACGCTTCAAAATATGCATTTAAGGTCAAATCTAATTGTAAAAATGTGGCAAATTGCATCTAAGGTTGAGAACCAAGGCAAGTAGAAGCATTTAAAATTTGCAAAATTTTAAAGGTGCTAATTGTAGACACCTAAAATTGTCCTAGCCTAATTAAATAAATATTTTATTTATTTAATTATTTTATCCTAAGCCTTCTATTAATTAGATAGATTGTTTATTTATTTAATTAATTCACTAATCTTTTTGTAGCCTTTCCTTATTTAAATAAATATTTTTTATTTAATTAAATTATCCTTTCCCTAAATTAAATATATATTTTATTTATTTAATTGGTCATACTTCCTCTATTAATTAAGTAAATTTTTATTTATTTATTTAATTCATTAGCTTATTCCCTTTGCATCACTTGTCATTTATTTCTTGATTTTATCCTAACCACCTTTCTAATATTTTATCATTTTCCCTACCTACCCTTTAATCCTAGCCAACCATTTATCTTTTCACCTCTTAATCCTATCCCTTCATTTTCTAAGGTATTCTCTATATAAGAGGATTCTTTCATTCTTATCAACCCTAATCTAGCAATCTAACTAATGCATCTAATAATCTTCACGTGGTCAATCAAATTCAAGAAATCAAGCGTTTACACAACCACAATCTGTTCTTTGTTGATCTCTTATGCACAATACAAAATCTGAGAGCAAATATACCAAACAAGGTCAATGGAGATAGGAAACAATGGGGATCAAACCCTACCAAGCATGTGAATGGTATAATCTTTCATGTTTTTTATGTTTGAGGTTCTTCATTAGTGTGTGGTGTATTCTTAATTGTAGAACCAGGGTTTTATGTGGTTGGATCTTTGTGGTTTTACAATAGTTTAATCTTCCAAATTTCACCATATACACTAACAACGCTATTGTGGAAAAACTTAGAATTTTATCACCTTCCTTTAATCACATTTCCTAAGATTTCTACCTCCAAAAAATCTCCTCTTGTGAGTGTTCCTTTGTGTTCTCCCATCAACTACTACTCACACAAAAACCTCTCCCGATCCATTCCCCAAATTAGCACTTCCTCATTTAAAGTTCCTTCAAATCCTCCTTTGATCTCCTTTTGGTTTCAAAAATGCTTTTGAAGTGCTCCCTACTCCACGTCTTTAGTTGTTTAATCAATTTTAATTTGGAAACCACCTGAAACATCTTCAAACCTTCTATTTGACACTCCCCCCACCATCTTTCAAATATTCTACGGAAATCTAGGTGATTCATCCGCATGTTTTCAAATTTAAAAGGATGTCTCAAAGGTCTCTTGTCCCCCAAAATATTGAGATGGATTGAAAAATGATTTGATCCTAATAAAGGTTGTATGTTGTATTCAAGGTCAAAAAGAGAAAGCCCCCAAATCACCCTTATGAAAGAACCTACCCAGTTTCTCTACTATGTTGGTGAAGCATGATCTATGATTAGTCTCAATATAAATTCTATTGTTGGTTTGTAGTTCCATTAATTGGCTCCTCTCAGTCCACTATTCAAAGTCTTCTTGTGATTGAAGTTTTCTATTAACCCAACCCATTTTTTCATTGTTGTACAAAATTGCATTAAAGTCTCCTCCTAGAATATGAAAATAATTTAGCCATGCTAATAGGAAGTGCTCTATTTCTACCCAAGTTTCTCTTTTGTTGATACAATACACTAGACCATATATGTTTGCTAAGATGAAATGAAGATTGAAAGTTATACTTCTTACCTTATAGCTTAATCATTGCTTTCTCTTAGCAACTTTCTCCACTGTGACTACTTGAGGCCTCAATACAATTGCCAACCCTCCTAAACCTCCTTTTTTCTTGCACCTCTTCTCCTTGCCATAAATCTCCTTTTGAATAGCTCGCCCTCAACACTAGCCAATTTAGTTTCTTCTAACATGAAAATGTCTTCTTCTACTATATCCAAGTGACATTTGACCACCCACTATTTGTTAGTGGGTTATGCTTGTTAGGGGCATTTAATCCCCTAACATAATTAAATGGTATGAGCATCATTGCCGCTTGGGAACAAGAACTCCCTTCCTTGATCTTATTAGCCTCATAATTTTGACTTGACCTTTTGCATCGCCATCTATGTTGTGTTTTTCTTGATCCATCTTTCTTCCAACTCTCTTCCCTTATCCACAATCTGAGGACCCTTTAGTTGATTATCTTTGACTAATCACGTGCTTCTCTGATTTCTTACCCAATACTAAAGTTCCTCCTTCCTTTACTAGGGTTAATTGTTGCATATCCTCACTGGATGAACCTTGTCTCCTCCTTATTGTCTATACTTTCTTCCTCACTCTAAAAGTCTTCATCTTGTTCCCACTCTTCCTCTTCCAATCCATCCCTTTGATTATCAAATAGCTTGAAGAGATCCCTTGATATCTCAATGTCCATAAACAACATTAAAATATATATTTTATTTGCTTAGACCTTCTATTGCTAGTTACGGTGGGTTGCTTTATTTTGTTTCCATGGGATCTCTTAAGTCTCTTTAGGACATTTCTAGTTCCATAGATCCATCCTTCCCCATCTTTCTAGAAATCTCCTGGGTTGTTGTCATATCCTTATTTCCACCAAGCATTGGGTATGTTGGCTACAACTTGGATTGGTCTCCTCAAAGGTTTGATTATTTAAACTCTATTTTGACATTGCTATTGAGCGACTTGAGCTTGTTACCTTACCCTCCTTTGATCTAGACCTCTTCTCTACTTCCACTTCCTCTCTTGTTGGAATTATCCCCAAGCTTCTCCTTTATGACATCTCTATCCCCTTCTTCCCCATCAAATTTAGTTAATGGTAGATCCTTTGGATTATTTGTGCTCTCAAATAGGATCTCTTGGTTGCCCTCAGTCTGGCTCTTAAAAGGAAAAAATGATCTCCTCTAGACTGGGTTGCTCACTCTCTAGCTTATCTCCCAGGCTGACCTTCGAGTATTCTATTGCAATCTTCTATTTTCAAACTCATGTATGAGTAATTAGTTCTAGCTCCTCCCAACAACCTCCATCCAAATCAACTATCACACAGATCCTTGCAACTAACTTTGACTCTTCTGATTCCATATTCTTATTTGTTTTGACAAACTTCCTTAAATTTTCTCATGTAAGACTTAGAACTTCCTGAATCCAATAATATTTAGTAGGTAAATTGTTCAATCTTATCCTTATTGGTGTACTCAAAAGGATTAAATCTGGATTCTCATTCTTTAACTTAAAATAAATAAATAAATTAAAAAAAACCACATCATCTTCCATCATCAATGGTCTATTTTGCAAAATGTATTTCTTCAACTCTGCCAATTTGCATTCTATACTGAAAACCATTCCCCGGTTCCTTAACCTCAACCTCATCACCCCGACTGTCTTCCCATTATTTGATCACCTTACCTCCTCTAAGACGAGTGCCCTGCCCATAGATAGAAAATGAGTTAAAAATGTATTTTTCCATATTTCTTGATAATCGCGCAAATTTTATGTTGAGATGTTCGGATATAGGGGAGGCTGAAGTGACCGAGTCATTAGATTATGCTTTGAAAGTTAACGAAGTTTTTTCTAGATAAATGCATGGAGATAGGAAGTTTGGTTGTAATGGATATAGTCACTTGCTCCTTCTTTGAATACAGAGATCTAGGGTTGTAGTTGGAATCAACGTTGCCTTACTTTGAGGCATTGACATGAAATCACGTCCTTTGAAAGCCCCTCCATCTGTGGTTGAATCTCTTGTCTGGATCCTCCAAGGCCCAACATCTCTGCTCACCCACGGTTGGCTTGCCCTTGCACGTTCTCATCTCTTCTACCCCTGAGGACTTCTTCCCCTACCGTTTCCTAGAGGAATCTGGTTTGCTCCAATCGTCTAAGGAGAGATTTCATGTTGGGAAAACATTTGCAGATCCCTTTTTCGCCAATGTTTGTTCCCTGCCATTTGCCCATGCTCCCGTCTACGCCCTGCCCTACCTCTTTGCTCACTATTTTTTTATATGAATATCATTGTTAATATATTTATCTAAAAAATTCAGATTAAATTATAAGTATTGAAATGATATTTATATTTATAGTTTATTTTTATAGATGTTTATGTTAAGAGAAGAGTTATTTTATTTATTTAAGAGTTCTGATTAGATAACAAAGGATAGAGGCTTGAACCATTACATAACCACATAAGCGACATAAACTAGGGGTCTCACAAGGAGTGAGAGCACCCAACCAAAAAAACAACTCTAAAAAAGGAACAAAAGTCAATTAATTAGAACAAAAAATTAGATTAAGAACTAGACTAAGAACACACGGATAAAGACCAAAAAGAACCTAAACCACCAACCAAAGGAATGAACCAATGGCCTATACCTAGTGGGGGTTTTTCCGTTCTGCTAGTCCTGACTCGACAATTTCAGCTTCTTTGAGAAAGACAACTTCTTATTAGAACCTTTTTCCAAATGACATGCATGGGACTCTAGGGTAGCCTTCACCCTTGAAGCAATTGGCTCTGACACATAGGCCAAAGACAACTCAATGTGACATCTCTTCTTCTCATGCCTTTTGTTAAAATCCTCCTAAATAGCCTAAAGAGAGGTTCGATTCTTCCTACCCATTTTCTCATTGAGAGTCATCATATCATCCAACTTCCTTTTGACGATCATTTGGTTGCCCTGTATCTCCCTCAATGGCTTTGGCCATCTCACACCTATCATCCTTCTTATTCACCTTTGTATTGAGCTCCTTGATTTCCTCTTCCATACCTTTCCACTTTTCCAAATTGTCTACCAAATCAATGGCTACCACCCAAACTCTTTGGCATTTTTCATTCATTGCCCAACCAAATGCTTTGGTGTTTGCATCCACCTCAACAGTAGCCTCCAACTTGTTGATCTTTTTCTTGGCCACACTAAGTTGAGCAAGAAATCGATTGATAGTGGCTTCTTATATGTTGTACCTGTCTCAAAGCTAGTTCACATTATCTGCAAGCACATGTAAGTCCCATTTCCATGGGGAATTTACAGGGGGGAGGGGAGCCCAACGAGGGTGCGGAAGGGATGACATAGTCCTCTTTAGGGTCATCTAGAGTTCATTTAGCATTAGTGGACCTGGAGTATGTAGTGTCCTCAAAAGCAAGGGCCTTAGACTTTGACACATCAGATGCAAAAACTTTAGGGGGTTGGGTCATTAACTTGTTTTTAGTAGCTCATTTAGGGTTAATACGAGTAGGAGTGCCTTTTTGCAAGGGGGTAGCGTTGTGAGTACCCTTACAACCAGGTTTATTTACTTAAAGAGTTATTTTATAGGTAGTATATTTATTTTTAAATGTTAGCTTTTTAACAATTTTTGTTAAATAGTTTTTGTTAACATGCTCACATCTCACCCCCACTTTTATAGATGTTCATGTTATAAGAAGAGTTATTTTATGGTTAATATGTTTACTTTAAATTATTATTTTTATGTCCATAATTTTTACTTTAATAGATGTTTATATTAAAAGAAACGTTATTTTATTTACTTAAAAAGTTATTTTATAATTGATATATTTATTTTAAAATTATTTTTTTATGTCCATAATTTTTATGAAATAGTGTTTTTACACTCACATCTCACCTCTTATTGTCATTCTAGTTATGCCTCTTGCCATAATAATGTTTTTATTTTTAATTAAAAATATATATTATAATTTAATTTAATTTTTTAATCTTTTATATCTACCCTTTAGTTTAAATTTATACCTTCATACAAATAACTAGATCAATAACAAAATATGATTCCTAAATAAAATCTAGAAAAATAAGAAACACCGCTAGCTGTCTTGTCCTCGAGAGAAAAGAATGTTCCACATTATTGTTAAATTAAATGAAACGCGAACCGGAAAAATGGCGAGGGAGAATACGCGTCACTAGCGATTTTCACAGAGCATATAAAATATTCTCACATTCTTTCATTTTGTTTATGGTACGAAAATAATTGAAAATTTTAAATTGTTCACGCAGGCAAATCTAATCACATTAGCTGCATACATTTAATCACACCTAGCTGCAACAATTCACTTGATGTACAACCATTTGAAGGCAAGAGAGCTTTTTAAGTGCGTACGAGTGAAAAATGGTAAGTCCTGTTCCTCCTGTGTGTACCCAAAAGGATAAATTTGAAACACAGGGTAAATTATTTTAGGAAGAATGACTGCTTAATGAAGTAAATTTTGTATCGCAGTCTTAGTTATTGCAGCAGCATCGGGGGCGATCTTTATATGTCATTTCTTAAGCATCCAAGGCCAATGGTAACCGAGTTTTCTCAGTCTCAAAAAATCATCGGAACCTGTCAAAATGCCGCCACCACCGGGTTTGGAGGGCATGGGAATGCCACCATCACCATCCTATACGGTACACTAAATTTCATATGTTGCAATTGTTTTGTTACTTCTGTATAAGCTTGTTTCTATTGTAAAAAATGTCTGTATTAGTATTTTGGATATAAGTATTTGGTTATGCCTGTGCATGCTACTGATAGGTTCATTTTCCTTTTCCTTTTTTCAGTTGCCTATAAGATTGTTTCCTTGTTTACATTGTAAAAAATGTCTGTATAAGTATTTGGGTATAAGTATGTGGTTATGTCTGTGCATGCTAGTGATAGCTTCATTTTCCTTTCCCTTTTTCATTTTTGGGGTATGTAATTAAGGGGTCTTGTCATTAGTGTCAGCTTGCCAGATTGATAGTTGTTTCCGTGAAATAAACATTTATTTTGGATTTCTTCAGGGAGCTTCTGTAGGACCATTGAATTATAATCCACAAAGTTCTTCAGAATGGCAAGAACGGACTGCTAGAGATGGAAGGAGGTATGAAGTTGATACATAGCAACTGCATTATTAGATTTATTTGTTTTAAGAGAGAGCATTTCTGAGTCTTATTTTAAAATATGCGGTCTTCCGAAATAAAGTGCATTGCTCGATAGTTATTTATATTTAGGTTTATTTGGCATTTTCAAAGAAGAGACAATGTGTTAGAAATATTTAAAGGAATTGACAATTTTTTTAAAGAACTGGGAATGTTTAATTTGTTGCCATCCCTCCTTTGGCTTGGTTTGCATGCAGTATGCCTTTATAGGATCAAGTTAACTTGTGTTTCAATGCACAGGCATATTTTAGATATCTGTGGAGCGTATCACTGAACTTCAGATTTCTGTTTTCATGTAGATACATTTACTATAAAAGAACAAGGAAGTCTAGTTCGGAGAAACCTTTAGAATCAATGACACCAATTGAGGTGAGTTATCCAAGATTTATTGCTTTATGCTTGTGTCAAGTGCATATGTATGCTGGTGCCATAGTATGGTTCATTAA
This sequence comes from Cryptomeria japonica, assembly GCF_030272615.1. Lineage (NCBI taxonomy): Eukaryota > Viridiplantae > Streptophyta > Pinopsida > Cupressales > Cupressaceae > Cryptomeria > Cryptomeria japonica. The sequence goes on along the minus strand of NC_081415.1, from coordinate 10,184,190 downwards.
CTTATGTATTGTTGAATGTCCTTGGAATCTATAAAATCTTAAACTTCCCTCATGTGGTAGACAATATCACGTAGATTACGTTTTCCTTTGCATGGCCTACCACTCTTTTGTTGATTTCTCATGGCAAGATCGGAGATCAATAAAGTTATAAACAGGTCTGTATGCCTACTACTTCTAAGGTGGGATGTTTTCTTTCTTGTTTTATGAAGTTGGGTGATCCTTGCCATCCAAATTATACCATTACTTTTATGAGGGATTTGCCCTTTTGCTGCAAATGAAAAATGTTGATTATTGTCATTTTAATTGCTTCAGAACCCTCTTTATACCGAAACAATGTAGTGTATAGAATTTTAAATTTACAATAAAGTACGAATTGCTACTGAGGCCTTGAAATGGATAGTTGCCTATGTGCCATGAACTACTCCTGCAGAGTACCTATAGAAAAACGATATAAATTTAAAAAGATTAAAAAAAGGAAAAAAATATGCTAATACTTCCAAAAAAGTAGTAAATTTTTTTTTTCTTTCAGAAAATCTAGGTCTTATTAGTCTGAAGAACAACAGATACAGGGACGACTGAAAATAATGATTGTAAGGGAATACTGCCATCATATTTTGGAAAGAACGAAAATAACCTAATTGAATTTATATCATTTTATTTTAGATTTGTCTTCAAATTCTTCCTTACTATGTAGATGATAGAGACACTATAGCTTGAATTTGCTTACAAACAAATAGATTTGATATATATTAGTTCTAGTACACAGTTAAAAGAATATACAAAATCCAAGTGGTGGTTGGCATGAGCTTGAGTATGTAAGTTGTACGCGTCTTGAAGTTGAATGTTTTATTATTTATATAATTTGTTATGACAACTTTACTTTGTTGTGTCAAATGTTGGTTAGTGTTTCATGCAGACAAGGAAGCCTGAACTTTGATTAGACTTTGTTAACATTTGATAAATGTCATTTTATTACTAAACTTGTGAGTGTGAGGTGTAGAAATAAATATCAAGTACTTTGAAAGTCATGGATGGTTATCCTGATCTGATAACTACGAGATGGCAGTGTCTTATGAAGAAAAGATGAACAGATAATAACTAATTGAGAACATCAATTCAAATCCATAATATAGAGGACGCTAATAACAGATCTTTTTATGTTTTATCTGTCCAGTTTTTCAATCACTTACCTTTATGTATGTTTACATGTTAAGCTATGTGGTCATTTCTTGTTACAGTGTTGTTCAACATCTTGATGTTCTAGGATGAAAATTTCTTTTCTTGGACATTCAAGTAACTTTAGCTTAGAGAATATTAATTTAGTCTCTTTTGTACTGGCCATGAAACGGACCTGGATTATTCTGGCAACTGATAAATTTAAAATTAGACTGCAGCGTAGTGTGGACCTTATTTATTTTTCTAATAATGAAATTAGTACAAGTGTATTGAGATAAAACTGTGCTCCACAGAGTTTCGAGGGCAGGGACAGTAGGGGACAATGGGACATGTTTCCTGTACGGAGGTAGTTTTGGGCCAATTGTCAGGGGGTGGCTGTTGAAAAATACGGAAATTTTTAAAAATATAGAGAAATTTCAAATTTTTATATTATAACATTGATAAAGCATTCATCATAGACATTATAGAAACTTTGTGAGCATGGGTAATTTAATAGGAATCATGGATGTTTTACTATTTTTGCATTATGAAAAGGGCATTTCTTGCAAACTATGACTTAATTTGTATTCAGCAGTATAACGAACATTGAATATACTATTAGCATGCCAACTTTGTCTTTGTCATTCCTTGTATACTAAACAAGCTGTCCACTGTATGAAACAACATAATCCTTGATTGTGGCTTTGACTGTGAATATGTATAGATCTGCAATAAGGGATATGTATTTTGCATATTTTGTGATCGTGATTCGTCATTGGTCTACTACTTAATTAGACTTATAGTTTGATGGGGATTTGGGGGCAACGCCACAATGAGGTCAAAGGGCAGTGCCCCCAATGGAGTTGACGTGCAGTGCCCCTCGCAGGGTCCGGTGGCAGTGCCCTTGGTGCACTCTCACCAAGCTCAAATTAACACCTTCAAAACCACACAGACCTTCATGGTGAACACCATTTTCATATTTTTTTGTAAATCCTAGTGGGCATGTCATAAACCAAACGAGCATTGAAAGGTTGTAAGTTTTTTTTTCATAAAATTGTGCCTAGGTATTTTAGGGGATGGCTAGTCGTCCTTGGGACAAATGGGGGATGTTTGGATGGCCCCTGGCCATTTTGGGGACGGCTAGCTGTCCCCTATGTCCCCTGTCTGTTTCTTGACTATCCCCAAAATGTTTCCTGACTATCCCCAAAATGTTTCTAGTATGGGAATGAGGGTACTGTTGTGACGTATTCACACATCGCCCCATTGCAAATGGGGACCCCTGCTTTTTGCTTTCTAGGGTTTGTTTTCTAGGTCTTTTAGGGTTTTGTCTGTTAGCCTTTGCAGGATGAGTGCTGTCGAGAGGATCGTTGGATTACAGGCTTTGCTTGAGCCAGGGTGAGTCCATAGGGCCCCAGAATTAGGGTTTCTTTGAGAGTCTTCCTTAGGGCCTGGTTTTGCTCTTGTTGCTAATTGTGTCTTGCTTTGTGAGTGGGTATCATTCTTGAAGGTCCGAGCTAGGTCGAGTTGGTGAGTGATGAAGTCTGAAATGTCATCCTGATCTTCAAATGCCCTGAAATTTGGCTAAGTCTGGAATGTCTTGATCCTGAAATTTGGCTAAGTTTGGAATGTCCTGATCCTGAAATTTGGCTAAGTCTGGAAAACTGAAGAATCCTCCAAAAACTAGATTTTGCAATATAACTCCTGGAGGTCCGAAACCACTCTCAAACATCCTGAAAGTATATATGGAATATAACTTAAAGTATAAGAAATTCTTATACTTAAATGTTATATTCCATAAAATGATCCTGACGGAGAGTCCAAAATGTCAAATTTCGCTCCTAACCCTTCCAAAGGGTCCAAACTAAAATTCTCCATAAGACATTCTACTTTGACCAAAACCTAGAACTAACGCGTTCCCAAGCTTGAATGAAGGCAAAAGCACTTGTTTGAATGAAGAAATGCAAAAAAATGAAGTCAGGATCATGGCCTAAGGTGAATTTCGCTCCTGACCCTTCGAAAGGTTCCAGAGCGAAATTCTTATTTCCTCTATTTTTCTCCTTAGCTTGACCAAGTTTGTAGACTTTTGAGGCATAATTGAGAAGGTTTGATGCAACTTTGCCTTGGAGAGGAGATTTTAGACCTTGGGATGATGAATTCTAGCCTGGGAGAGGAATTTCGCTCCTGACCCTTCCAAAGGGTCCAAAGCGAAAATCCTTATAACCCTCATTTTCCTTCCTTGTTTTGGATGGGTGTTGGTTTATTAGGCTTTGTGTGTGAGTCTTGATGTGTTCTTGCCTTGAGAAGTGTTTTGAAAAGTGAAGATCTTGTCCAAAATAGGAATTTCGCTCCTGACCCTTCCAAAGGGTCCAGAGTGAAATTCTTCATAAGCCTCATTTGCTCCCTTGTTTTGGATACCAACCTTGTTCCATGAGCGAATTTGGGAAGGAAATAACATGTCTCTGCCTTTTGAGGTGATGGAACGTAGAAATGTGAAGGATTTTGGCTAAGATTAGGAATTTCGCTCCTAACCCTTCCAAAGGGTCTAGAGCGAAAATCCTTATGCACCTCAATTTATCACTTGTTAAGACCAATTTCATAGTTCCTTAGGCATGTTTGGGGGATTTTTGACATGTTTTGACCTTAGGAGGTGAGTAAAGGTGGATGAGATGAGGATTTTGGCCAAGATTAGGAATTTCGCTCCTGACCCTTCCAAAGGGTCCAGAGCGAAATTCACTATAATCCTCATTTGCTACCTTGAATGAGCTTAAAACTTGGTTCCTCAAGTGGAAAACAATCTATATTTGCCTCCAAGAGAAGATTGAAGTTTGAAAAATGAGCAATTAAAGCCTAAATCAGGATTTCGCTCCTGACCCTTTCAAAGGGTCCAGAGCGAAAATCAACTTAAGACTCATTTCTTGCCTTATTTGACCAAATTTTGATTTGCAAGGCATTTTGAAGGGAAGAGTAGACATGTTTGGACGTCGGAAATGTTTGAAAGCTTTGAAAAAATGAAGGATTCTAGCCAAGAAGGTGAATTTCGCTCCTGACCCTTCCAGAGCGAAATTCCTTACAAGCATATATTTTTAACCTTGCTTGAGCTTAAAAATTTGTTCCTAAGGCGAAAAGAGATGAAATTTCACCTTGCAAAGAAGATTGGGATTGAAAAAATGATGATTTTGGGCTAGAAAAGGAAAATCGCTCCTGACCCTTCCAAAGGGTCCAGGGCGAAATTGTGTAAAACCTATCTTTTCCCTTAGTTTCATGCCAAATCTAGTGTGGATCATGATTAAAGAAGTCCTTAGGCATGTCCTTGAATGGTCAATAATTATCAAGTTTGAAGGAATTGAGCCTAGAAGTGATTTTCGCTCCTGACCCTTCCAAAGGGTCCAGAGCGAAAATCCTTAAAATCACTTTTTTTCCAAATTTTGAGCAAAGCCAAGCTTGGACAAGGGTGTGAGAAGGCATTTGGATTGCCTTAGAGTGGATTTTGGTCACCAAGAATGCAAATTTTGAAGCCAAAATGAGAATTTCGCTCCTGACCCTTCCAAAGGGTCCAGAGCGAAATTCTTAAGATCACCCTTTTTCCTTGCAAATCAAGTCAAGATTTTGGTTTTTTATGACCTGGAGAGGAGTGAGGCAATGTGTCCTTAGTCTTGGAGGAGAATTGAAGTTGAAAGGATGAAGGAACATGCTCAAAACAAGAAATTCGCTCTTGACTCTTCCAAAGGGTCCAGAGCGAAAAACACTAAAACCATCCTTTTCTCCAAATTTTGTGCTAAGTCAGGCCTGGACTAGGGTGAGAAAAGCTATTTGGAATGCCTTGGAAAGATGTTTGACCTTCAAAAATGTGAATTTTGAGCTAAAGTTGGAATTTCGCTCCTAACCCTTCCAAAGGGTCCAGGGCGAAATTATTATAGGGTCTGTTCCTGGAGAAAATCTTGGGCAAGTTTCATGTTAATATCTTTTTGTTGGTGATTTAAGTTGAAAATGCTATGTTGAAATGAATTTATCATGTGTCCTTAATCATCTTTTGGTTTGTTTTGGCAGATGAAAGAAGACCAGGCCAGGACAAGGACGACCTTCTCCAGCCCAGCATCAACAAGGACGACCTCTTCCAGTCCAACATTTGAAGGAAAGACAAGGTGGCATCCCAGTCATCACTCCTCCAGTCGGGTTGGTCCACTTCAACATGTCCAGATTCAATGTACCTGACTCATCAAAGATGGCACTAACTTCGATGTACCTACCCCAACTATCCATTGGTCGAATATTCCAAAGAAGACATGTGTCCAAATAATGCAATTATTTCATTGGTCAGAATTAAGTTTGTTGTAACAAACCCTAATTAGGGTTTCATTGTAAAATCTCGGCCATTGATCTCAAAGTGATCTGAGCCATTGAATTGTATTGAGGGCACTATATAAGCCCTGGCTCCTCATTTGTAAAAGCTAATAGTTAGTTAGTAGTTAGAAGGTGAATAGTTAGAAATAGCGAATAGTCAGTTGATAGAATAGCAATTAAAGTAGAATAGAAAGAGAAGGCAAAGATTGTTGCCAAGATGTTGTTGTAAAAGACTTGTAAAACTTCATTGAAGAAATGGTGAAATCTATGGGTCGATTCAACAATTTGCATGGTCTCTATACTTCTCATATTTGATTTCATGTTATTAAATTGAATGAAAGAAGTCGTTGAATGCACCTGTGTGGAATCCGTCTAGTCCATACCACTAGCCTCTTACTGATTGTAAGTGCGCCCTACATGGTCAACTGGCAGAAAATGAGCTTAATCTCAAGTCGTCACACGTCTATTGTTCATGCATTAACTTGAATGATGATCAGTATCTGATGGTGTCCAATTTGAATATATTTGAAGCATCCCCCAGAAGATCGCACTGAGTTGGTGTTGAATTGTTCAACTTGATGGTGAGACCCAGCCCAGTAGGACTCCACCTAGTCGTTCATCCATCTTCTCGCATTCTAGGTAGTGTTGATGTGTTTTTTATGCACATGCGAACACAAAATAAAATACCTAAAGGGTACCTTATCCTCTCTTGAATAAAGCCTCCGAATGCTGAAGATGTCACGAAAAGGATCAATCGGGATGACTTCAAGGTTCTTTTTGTAGGATCTCTACGTGTGGATAAGCTCTCTATGGTATGATGTGATTTTGCTAGAATCACAAGGGGACTTACACTTGATGACCTAAACGTCTGATTTGCTGGAATCACAAGATTTTATTGGTTTAGATTTGAAAAAAAGGAAAAAGGACGAGGGCGAGGAAAGGATCTAATTCTGACACTAAGAATGTAGGAGGAATGAATGATCTTTGATGAAATTCTAACTAAGTCTTGTTTTGACATCCCAGGACCATCTCCACAAGGTCAGTGCGATCTTCGGAGGAAAGCTTTATGATGTTCAGATCATCACTACAGGCATAGACACCATCAGGCTGATGCATATCAATGAAGAAGCGACAATTGAAGTTAAGCTTAAGCTGAATGATTCCAGTTGACTACACAAGGCAAGTCTGCAATCAACAAACTGCTAGTAGTATGGGTATACGAATTTCACCATCAATCAAACACATTTCTTCCACTCATCTAATAACATGAAATCAAAACTGAGGAGTACAGAGACCATGCAAATTGTTGAATCGACCCATAGATTTCACCATTACTTCAATGAAGTTTTACAAGTCTTTTACAACATCTTGGCAACAATCTTTGCCTTCTCTCTCTACTCTACTCTAATTGCTATACTATTAATTGACTATTCACTAACTATTTACCCACTATTTTTCCACTATTCACTCACTACTTTCTATTGGCCTTTGCAAATGAAGAGCCAGGGCTTATATAGTGCCCACAATACCATTCAATGGCTTGGATCAATTTGAGATCAATGGCCAAGATTTTACAATGAAACCCTAATTAGGGTTTGTTACAACAAACTTAATTCTGACCAATGAAATAATTGTATTAATTGGACACATGTCTTCTATGGAATATTCGACCAATGGATAGCTGGGGTAGGTACATCAAAGTTTGTGCCACCTTTAATGAGTCAGGTACATTGAATCTGGACATGCTGAGGTGGACCAACCCGACTGGAGGAGTGATGACTAGGATGCCACCTTGTTTGATACTTGCAACTTGGTAGATATCCAATTCGATGATGCTGAGAAGCTAGCTTTAATCAATTCATCTGAAACTATCTGCTTCTTCAACGAACCCTTGCTTTGACTCCTTTTGTCTTTGATGTGCAGGATGATGATGTACCTCGCCTTGGAATGCTGGATTGGAAGAGGCTATTCCTGATGATGCTTGACCAAAGAAGGCCGTCCTTGTCGATGCTAGACGGGAGGAGGTCGCCCTTGTCCTTGCCCGATCTTCTTCGCTGAGAGTCTGCTAAGTAATAGATCCTCCAGCTTTGGGTGGTTATTTGAAACCTACACAAAAAACTTAAAATTAGTCTTTGAGCATCATACCTTAAAGCATGAAATTTAAGACCTTTCAAGGGTATAACTTAAGATATTAATTTGAAAAAGACATGATAAATCAAGAATTATACATTTTCAAATTAATTATGAATAGAAATTGGATTTTCAAGACTTAGACTTTACAAAATTACTATGAAATCACAATAAGTCTTGAATAAGAACTTAAAAAAAAATGATTCTTCATACCTCCTCCTTGAATGCTTAACTATAAAACCTTGGAAAATGATGAAAGAAGACTGGATTTTGCTGGATGAGGGTTAAATTATAGTCTTCCTTTGGATGAATTACGCCCCCATTAGCCTTCAAAAGAGCTTCACCTTCTTTAGCCTCCAATCTGCTCTTCAAGTTTGCATGAGAACAATGAATGAATGATTTGAATTTGTCCAAAATACACCTCCCTTATATAGGGCGCTCACCTTGATTCTCCTTGAGGCCGACTTGGCAAAAAGGTAATAAAATGAAATAAAATCCCTCTTAAAGGGAGGCCGACTTGCTTGTAAAGGTAAAATAATGAGTATTGAGCGCTCAAGCATAAATTTTTATTTTTAAAATTAATTCCAAGGCCTCAAAGGTGGATTTTTCATTTATTTAAAGGCTTAGAAATTAATTAATTACATTGTAAAGGCCTTAATTTATGTGAACTTGCTTTAGCTTCCCAAATGTCTTGAAATTGGCAAATTTAGTGAAAATTATGGGCTAGCTTAGGAATGTTAAGGCTTGATTAAGGCTTAATGAAACTTCTTTCCTCCTTAAGCATCAAAATATCCAAAGTGATGGTTTGAACCTCTTATCTAGACTTGCCCACTTCATAAATCAAAATTTTCACAACCTAGATTTGCAAATTCCCATGTCCTTGTCTTCACAATTTTGCAACTTGCCCTTGACTCAATCTATCAAGGATGAATAATAGGCTTTTTGATGATTTTGCCTTGGACCCTTTGGAAGGGTCAGGAGCGATTTTTCCAATTAGGTCTTGAATATCACATTTCTTTCACTCCAAAATCTCCCAGAAGGCAAGCTTATGTTTGTTTTGGCCTAATCAAGGTCTTGCATTTCAATTTTTTATCATTTCTCATGAGCAATTAGGTGAAAATGTAAATTCCGCCCTGGACCCTCTAGAAGGGTCAGGAGCGATTTTTTCATCCTTGGCCTAGAATCATCAAGTTTTTTGAAGCAAACAATTACTCATCATGGTCTTAAAGGTTATTTCTACCTTAGTGCATCCTTGCCTTAGCAAAAACTCAAAAGGAATAGGTTGATTTTATGATTTTCGCCCTGGGCCCTCTGGGAGGGTTAGGAGCGAACTTTGAGTTTTTAGGCACATTCCTTTAGCTTCAAATCACTTCTAAGGCATAAAACATCATGTCCTTCTCCCACCTAAGTCATGGATAGCAAGATTTTGTCTTGAATTTGCAAGAAAATTGGAGGACTTGGAAATTTCGCTCTGGACCCTTTGGAAGGGTCAGGAGTGAATTTCCTTCTTGGCTTCAAAACTTTCACTTTCAACAATCTCTCTTCACTTCAAGGCAATCCAAACATTGTTCTAAACCCATGCCTAGGCTCAGCTTCGCCCAAACTTTGGAAGAAAAGATAGGTTTTTTGATTTTCGCCTTGGACCCTCTGGAAGGGTCAGGAGTGATTTTCCCATTGTAGGCTTGGTTGCTTCTTCTTGACTATCCAAATTATCTCCAAAGGACAAAACATACTTCCTCGCATCCACTCCAACCACAAAAATCGTTTTGATCTTGCAAGAAAAAGGTGTTTTTTGAGAATTTCGCTCTGGACCTCCTGGGAGGGTCAGGAGCGAATTTTGCAATTTTGACCAAAATCTCTCACTTTTCACCTTGAAACTTCTTTGTTAAGTAAGATTTCATCTTGCACTTTGCTAAGAATAGGATTTCATGTCCAAGAAAGGCCAAAAAATGTGTTTAGAAGGAATTTCGCTCTGGACCCTCTGGAAGGGTCAGGAGCGAAATTGCCTCTCTTGGGCAGAATCCTTCATTTTCTTCATCTCCAATCATACATAAAGGTTTCATCATGTTCATTTCACCTTTCATCACGCCTTTGATACTCCAATTCACCCAAACTAAGCAAGAAATGTCTTCTACTAAGATTTTCGCCCTGGACCTTCTGGGAGGGTTAGGAGTGAAATTTTGGTTTTAGGCAAAATCCTTTATTCTTTTAAGTTGAAACTTCTCTGGAGGGTAAAGGGAGTTGTCCTTATTTCACTCATGCCCAAAACTTGACCCTTTTTATTGCGAGATAAGAGATATTCAAAAATTAGCTCAGGACCCTCTGGAAGGGTCAGGAGCGAATTTGCCTTCTTTGTCCAAAATTCATCATCTTGCATGCTTCCAAGTCTTCAAATGTATCAAACAACGTCCAATCTTCATTCCCAGAGACCCTGCACATAAAAAAGTTAGCCAAAATTAGTGACAAATAAGCTCAAATAAGATTTTCGCTCTGGACCCTCTGGAAGGGGCAGGAGCAAAATCTTCATTCCAGGCTAAACTGCTCAGTCTTCAAGTTTAAAACCATCTCACAAGGCAAAGTTAGATCATTTTCCAAGTTAGGAACAAGGTTTCAAGCTTAAACAAGGTGGCAAATGAAGTTTATGATGAATTTCGCTCTAGACCCTTTAGAAGGGTCAGGAGCGAAATTCTTCTTCCAGGCTAGAATCCATCATTTTTTCAAGGTTTTCAAACATTTCCAATTTTCCCTTCAAAATGCCTTGCAAATCAAAATTTGGTCAAATAAGGCAAGAAATGAGTCCTAGGTTGATTTTCGCTCTGGACCCTTTGGAAGGGTCAGAAGTGAAAATCACATTTTAAGTAAAATCTTGATCTTTGAAATCATCCAACTCCCTCTTAAGGCAAGAACATCCAAAAACACCTCCACACGTGCCTTGGAAACTAGGAACTTGGTCTTGATAAGTGATAAATTGAGGTGTATAAGGATTTTCGCTTTGGACCCTTTGGAAGGGTCAGGAGCGAAATTCCTAATCTTAGCCAAAATCCTGACTTCATTTTCACATTTTTCCGTCCAAACAAGTGTTTTGCCCTCAAAGATGCATGGGAACGAGTTGGTTCTAAGTTTGGGTCAAACTAGAATGTCTTATGGAGAATTTTGCTATGGACCCTTTGGAAGGGCCAGGAGCGAAATTCACTTTGGACCCTTTAGAAGGGTCAGGAGCGAAATTTGACTTTTTGAACTCTCCGTCAGGATCATTTTATGGAATTTAACGTTTAAGTATAAGAAAGAAGAACTTATACTTTAAGTTATATTCCATATATACTTTCAGATGTTTGAGAGTGGTTTCAGACCTCCAGGAGCTATATTGCAAAATCTAGTTTTTGGAGGATTTTCAGTTTTCCAGACTTAGTCAAATTTCAGGATCAGGACATTCTAGACAGCCAAATTTCAGGATCAGGACATTCCAGACTTAGCCAAATTTCAGGATCAGGACATTCCAGACTTCATCACTTATCAACTTGACCTAACTCAAGCAGAACTTGCTATCCTATTGATCTCCTGGCGACACTCGAAAGTTAAAGGCTAACAGACCAAACCCTAAAAGACCTAAAAAAACAAACCCTAGAAAGCAAAAAGCAGGGGTCCCCATTTGCAATGGGGCGATGTGTGAAATGGTCACAACAGGTAGTAGAGTAGACATCCTGAACCCTGCATCTTTTGTCATTTGTTTGTCTTCCAGTTAGTTAATAGGACCAGTGATTCCAGCGAACTAGACGTTTAGGTCGTCAAGTGTAAGTCCCCTTGTGATTCCAGCAAAATCACATCATACCACAAAGAGCTTATCCACGAGTAGAGATCCTACATAACAGGAACCTTGAAGCTTCCCCGATTGATCCTTCTGCGATATCTTCAGCATTCGGGAGCTTTATTCAAGAGAGGATAAGGTACCTTTAGGTATTTTATTCTGTGTTTGGTCGTGTACAAAATACACATCAACAGGTACCAAGCCAGGGGAAGTGTCCCCATGGAGTATAAAGATAAAATGAAGCTCTTTGCTCATATGAAGACATGGCATTGGCAAATTGGTCTTTATTATAGTACACAAGACACAAGTAAAACCAAAATGCTCTCTTCAAATCCTGCCAGATGTTGTGCTAACTTGAGAGTTATCAGTGTATGCTGGGAGAGGGAAGATTGTGTGGCTTCAGGGAACAGTTTTGGACTTGAACCATATTGCATAGTTCTCAAGGTATCAACTTGACCATCATTGAAGGTTTCTGATTGTTTCCAAAATATCTGGATTTCTAGCTCAACATACTCGCCAGTACTGCTTATGACATTTATCATATTTTTGGAAATTAGAAACACAATCAGAATGTTAAATGATAATAATTATACCTGTGTACATTATGAAGCAACATAAGCTTGTGTTGAAACTTGAAGGTCATTAGCCACACTGATCAACATATGATGCAGCCAAGGATAGGGAGCCAAAATCCAGATGTAGTACGCATATCCCTGATGCATGATAAAGACACAAAAAACCATAGTTTTAAATTCAGATTTGAAAACACAGAAACCATGAGTAGCAAGAACACAGATTGAAAAATTTATGACAGGTCTTCAAAAACTTGTGTGCCATCAAGTGATCTCTCTTTGCAAAATCTGAACTCAGTTTTTTCTTTTTCTCCAAGAATCTCGCTCTACTGAAAAGATTACTACCCCTTCATTTTCTTTACCAATAGTCTACCTGATCTTTTCCCTTCAAGAGCTCACATTTTTCATAATTGAAAACCAGTTGAAAGATTCATTTGGGTCGACTCTTTGCATTTTTCTCATTTCACGTTCAAACTACACTTTGTTTCGGTATGATGACTCTTTGTCTCATTCATGTTCAACATGATCTTTGATCAAAGAGGACTCACTTTATTCTTTCTACTTGTTCCTGTGGAAAATTTAAATGCTTTTTGGGTGTTTCAAGCATGCACTACCCACAGGATTCTCATGCTTCAACTTGCATTACCCCTGGATTCTCTAGTTTCAACAGACGTACCATTGAATGTTACCAATAAGTAGCATAAGCCTTATCTGAAGGTCATTAGTCATGCTGACTGATGTAGAATTTTTACCAACAAGAACTAGGATCATACGAATAAGAAGATTGGCCAACAGAAAAGGATATAAACTGAAGGTTTGTTGGCAAATTCTTTTGCTTATTATTAGAACTATTCTAACCTTTACCCTATGTCTGTATCTCACCTACTTAGGTAGTTTGGGATCAATTTTCTAAAATCATAGTTGTCAAGTGGGGCTTTGATTGAAGCTGAAAAATACTTTGTTGTCTGTCCTACTTGCCTTGGGCGATACAATATTCCATAATCTCAATACGTCAATAGATTATATAATCATATCCAAAATAACCTTTTTTGAAATTCTAAACGTGCTATTTTATATGGTATTGTTAGCAGGGAAAAAGATGGCAAAGTTTCTCATTAAATTTGTTGGATGATACTGACGACATTATGGGTACATGATGTAAATGATATGCTCTTTTTTTATATTGCTAATCATTTACAAATATTATGTCATTACGAGTGTTAACATGAGACCAATACAAGCTCTTGCATGCACAACCATGAGACTAATATCAGCTCCTTTTGAGCAACCACTCTAGAAACCACCTATGGAAGACCAAGATTCACAACATAAAATCCACTTATTTATAAACTGTTGCAAGGTGTGCGCCCTTGGTCTCCTTGTGCTGTGCAGAGCAGCACTCGGGTTTGTGACATGGCTTAACCGCTTCCTGTGGATTGTATAAGTCTAGTGGTTGTATTGGGCATTAACAGGTCGATCTTTTGGTGCAACGGCAACCGAATTTGTAACAAGTGGTATCAAAGCTTGGTCACAGGTTCAAACCCCTCACTTGCATTGGGGGGGGATTGTTACAAGGTGTGCGCCCTTGGTCTCCTTGTGCTGTGCAACACAACGCTCGAGTTTGTGACATGGCTTAACCACCTCCTGTGGATTCTATAAGTCTAGCAGTTGTATCGGGCATTAACAGGTCGATCTTTTGGTGCAACGGCAACCGCACTTGTAACATAAACCACCTCCACATTAGAAGCCAACTATGGAAGACCAAGAGTCACTACTTAGAACTCATATTAGATTTTCCATTGGGATTTGAACTTGAGTCTCTACATTGATAAATCAATGCTTTAACCTGTTAAGCTCAACCCCTTGGACAATGATATGCTTTCTGGTTTATTTTATTTTATAAATAGTAGAATTTTGTCGGATTGTGTAAAAATTAAGGGATTTGGTATAAGTGATCTTATACGAGCTTAGGAGATCTGTTTCATGCAATGCAATTTAGAAATGACATATTTTTATACTGATGATTTTTTAAGAGAACAATGCTTGTTTTTATTTCTATACTAATACTAATTTACCTCTCGGTTTCTGAAATTTTCCCAATCTTATGATGGTTGTCTTCTTTCATCTAGACTCTTTAAAGAAGGCCGTCTATGTTTTATACAAAACATTATCAGTTTAGGCAACTGAATTGCCATTGTTCCTTAGATGTTTCACTTGCATAACTTATTAGACTGATGGCCTAGGGTTTATGTGCTCATATCAATTTGGGAATTGAGCCTTTGCTTGTTCATTATACAGATTTTGAGTAAACTACAGATGTTTATTACAGTGATTTCTTTTAAATCACTTTCTATGTGAGTGTAATGAGATTTGTTTCTTAATGTCTTAGGAAACCTTATTTAATAGTTGGGATGCTTTTCACTTATTATGTCTTTATAAATTATTTAGTATAATGTTTCAAGTTTGTGGTGATACAAAGGTAAGGGACGAGAAAGATCAGTTTAAGTGTCAAGGCATGTTAACAAAAGGCACACAAGAAATATTTGACTACATTACTGAGAAGCAGCATTATTCCTTTTGTAAATTTCGTTGTTTATTCTGATAGAAATATTCATCTTCCATAGCATCATATCTAGCTGCTACAGATTTCTTGTTTATCATGTTTCAAAAACCTGCTCACAGTACTGGAAACATTTGTATCACAGTTGCATAGGCTTATTAGACAGACTTGTTAAATGTAGATGTGGAGTAATCAAATGCACATATTTTATCACTTTAAACAAACAAATTAAAATAATTAACATACAGACCGTGCGTTATTGGACTCTAATAGCAGGTTGCTAGAGCCTTCCAAATTTCAGATGCAATGCAAATAGGAATACTTGACATCCTGTGTGTAATACAATGGGAATCACTCTGAAGCATGGCTAGTTTGCAAAAAATTAGGTATTGGTCATTATATAGTAGGTTTAAAATTCCAAAACATAGTTGGCATATATGTTTTATCTTGATTTTAAAATTTTTGTTGGCATATTGATTGGATGAAACTGGAAAGTGTTTTGGGTTTTCTATATGTCACCATTCTAAGCACTTTAGCGATGCTGCTTCCTGTTCAAATTTAACGTTTAATGATTTATGTTAAATTCAGGAATACAACAACTGGATGATCCAGTAAATCCTTAATAAGGAATGGTAGAGTAGAGTATGTATAGCACATTTATAACTCCTACAAACTATTAATGGTTGGAAGCCTAAAACTCAAAACTAACATGTTATACCTGCTTGACCAATGAAATATGTCTTCAAAGCATAATGACATCAATTCCAGAACATTAAACTGGTTGGTTCTCATGAACATAGTACTGTTCATACTTGGTACAGTGCTAGATAGCATCAAAGAGACTTGTCTGAACATCAGGTCTCATTTTAGAAGTGTTTGTGAATTGATTTTTGTCATTTTATGGAGTGTGATCTGAAACATGAATACAAAAAGCTTGCACAGAGTTTTCTATCAGAAGCTTGTCGATTCATTGTAAGGGTCTAAGGAAATCATATTGTTAATTGGTTTATCTTCTATTTTGTATTGGAAAATTTATTGAAGAGTATAATATTTTTTGTATCAATGCTGGTCATCTTGCCGACTAACAGTTACCATATCAGGTTGAATATTTGTTTTGCCATATTATTCTCATTCTCCTATATCAACCTGGTTAGGTTGCTTGGATTAAGATATTTTTTTTAGTTTTCTTTTTAACCTTCAATACCTTCGTGTGAGATGCAAATCAATGGAGTCTTGAAGAATTGAACTGTTTAAATAATTTTCAAATATGGTTACCATTGGTTAAGTGATCTGTTAAAGTTGATTTGGTGCTAGTTTAGAGTTTACTTCATTGATGGTGGGATAATCTTATTTATGATTTTTCTTGTATGTCTTATTAGAAAATAAGATGTGTCAGAGGAACGAAATCATGGACTGGGAACTTGAGAGATGTAATTGTGGGTTTTCAAATTGTTTAATATTATTTTATCTCTAGAACTCTGGTATTTGCTTTTTGTGTTAATCATTCTTTACAATAATTAGCTATTCTTCTGCACTGTGTAACAGTGGGCAGATGCATCCACTGTCTGGAAAGGATTCATGACCCCAGAAGGACAAAAAAGGGGAATCTTTTTCCCAGACAAAATGCTTCCTATTTTTTGATGATTTCGATTGCCTTGAGCTCTACTATAATCAAAATTCTAAGTATTTGCATCTCTATTAAGTTTATAATGTCTGCAGTGCAGTCAGAGTTCATTTTTCTTCCCCGTGTTATTGAACTTTGGTCACGGCTATTCTCTTGTTCATGTGTCATTATTAATAATTTGGTTAGAGGCAACAGGTTGTGGCCAAACTCAATGCACAACATTCTGTTTTCATAATGCGGTGGACATTTTAGATTTATATTATATTACTTTCATTTTGGGAAGATAACATTTAAAAGTGGCATAGATGCCAATTCATAGCATACGGATGTTTGTGCCTGTGAAGATGACTGAAGGGTGGCAGGGATAAACTATGGCACTTGGCTTGCCTGATTTTTGTATGAGACCTCTTGTGTTATCTGTGTAAATATATAGTTTCAATTTTGTGCCTCCTTTGGTTTTAAAGTTGTGGCAAAGCTTAGGAGTGAAATAGGCCCAGCCAATTGGATTACACCTTCAATTATCTCATGTCAAAGTTATTCATGATAGTGCTGAGTACAGGAAGTTGAGACAATTAACTAAAGAAATCGTGGACCAAAATATGTTCCTTTAGAATTGGCAGCAGTAGCTAATTACTTCTGACTAAAAATGAACAGACAAAACATGGTAAGAGGCATTAGAATCAAGTAGATTTTAAATTTTGATCTTTGATGAGAATGGAACAGATCTGCTCTGAGTTATGCAATTTAAATGTTAGATAGCAGAAAGCTGGATGCTATTGTTGGCGGCAATATTGTACATGAAAATACAACTAGTTAATTAAGTTGTAATTGTCTTGGTTAGTTGGCAACCGAGGGGTGGTAGTTGCGGTGCGACGGTTGGCGCTCGCACCCCTCGGTATCTTTATATACTTCTGAATGTAACTTGTGACGAAAAACGATTATGAATGGAATAACATCTCTTATATTGCATCTGATATCTATGGCATTATTATTCTGCATTACGTGCTTTATCTGTATGCTTTAAGTTATTCACCCGAGAGGGTAAACATTTGGCGCCGTTGCCTAGACGTACTCGGGAACGGAAGACGCAGATGGTGCATGGACACGATGGGCCTACCCGTCGATGAGATTAACCCAGAGGCCGACAACACGCAAACGGAACAATCATCGTGGGACACAAAGTGTGATGACAAGAGGTGAAGGGGAAATTGAACCCTGTAATAATCCCGACACAATGTTGAGATAAATTGTGGCCGAAAGGAAAAATAATAAAAGTTTTTTTTTGTACATGGCGTGCGCTTGCTATGTACGGAAGTGATTTATGCCCAATATATTAAATAAAGATAGAAATAAAAAAGCAGAAATGGACGAGTGGGAGGCCGCGCAGAGGGCCTTGATTCAGGAGCAGCAAGTAGAATGTAGACGGAGGTTGAGGCAACTTGCCGAAGGACGACCTGCCGAAGGGTGGCCCGAGGGGAACCAAGGAGGTGTCACGGAGGGTGCAGAAGCCGACGAAAATTTCTACGCGTCGCCAGAACATCGTAGGGTGTGGAGCCACAAAGAGTTTCTGGAGGAAACAAGGTTAAGGAGAGATCTAGTCGAAGAGACTCGGGATCGGTTCAGAAACATATCCCTTACACCACAAAGTGAGGATCACCAAAGGGAGCCAGGAGTGGGCGCAGGTGACAACGAAGGGGAGGATAACCGTACGGTAGGTGCCACACTCGGCAGGCAAAACACTGTACCTCCAATCACCCACGCAGGACACACCACCGGCACCGGAGGGATCAGAGGGAGCGGCGCAGGGGCCCAGACATAGCCACAGCCACCTCCAGGAAGACGACCCCCATCGATGGGGAGTAAACAAAAACTGCCGAAGTTCAATGGCGACGAGAAGGAAGATCCCGTCCGCCATTGTCGAACGTGCAAAACCATATGGTCAGCGAACGGTGTTACCGACCAAGACGAATGGGTAACACAATTCCCAACAACCTTGAGAGGAGTGGCCATAGACTGGTACTCAGATATGGACAAGGCCAAAGTCGGCACATGGCCTGACCTGAAGGAGTTTGGGATAGAGTTCTGCCTCCTGAGAGATGACAACGAAATAGTCGCCGAGATCTATGGAACGAAGCAGAACAAGAACGAGACTGTCCGAGCCTATAGTCGCCGTCTGAAGGAACTATTGGGAAAAATTGAGAGTCAACCAGCAAATGGGTTGAAAAAGCGATGGTTCGTGGAGGGATTGAAACACTCCCTCCGAAAGAAGATGAAAATTGTTCCACCTACATCGTACGAAGACGCATACAACAGAGCGATGGATCTCGAGAGCGAGACCAAGACATCAAAGAAAAAAAAGAAGTATAGCTCCTCCTTCGAGGACTCTTCACAGGAAAGCAGCAGCGACAGCGAGGTTGGCAAACGGGTGCAAGCACTCCAGAAAGACATGGAGCGAATGAGGAGGGAGTTCAAAACAATGAGAAGCACTGGTCGGACTGAAGGGGACATATGGTGCACTGAGTGCGAAGAGGAGGGGCATACAAAGGGTACTTGCCCGAAGAAAGCATTTTGCGAGATTTGCCAAGTGATGGGACACTCCACCAAAGAGTGCCCATACAACATGAAAATCCGGAATACGCAAATGAACCAGGTGCTGTTCACAGAGCAGGCCACAATGTCCGCACCAGCGGGTGTGGGCCAACAAGCGAACAACAATGCAACCTCGGGAGGCTACCGAGATAACTGGTGGGGAGGACGAAACAACAATAACAACACAAGGAGCCGGATCCAATACGACTCTAAAGGTCGACCGATGGTACAATGCAGAGCGTGCAGCCAGTGGGGGTGCTTCGCCCGAGACTGCCCGAAGGGAGAGGCCACACAATATTTGTGCAAATGGTGCGGGCCGGGAGACCACGAAGACGCCACCTGCCTGAAGTCCGACGTCAACTTGCTCAATGTCGAGGAAACCAAAGAAGAGGAAATGCTGGCCGTAACCCACGCCCAAGCCAGACACGCAATGTGCCCAGACCTGGAGATGGAGAAGCGAAGGGCACGAGAAGCACGGGAAGAAATTGAGAAAGAGATACGAGAAAGGGCGAAGGCAAAGGGTACGGCGAGTACTTCCAGCGGATCGGGGGCGGAAATCAAATTTTAAAATTAAAACTGGAGGTGCCTGTGAAGGTACACGACCTCCTCCAGACGATGCCTCAATTACGAACGACATTGCTGAATAATCTCTCCCAACCACGCACCAATACCAACCACCGTACAAATGTTCCTGGGGGGTCTGCAATAGACCCCATGCTGCTGGCAATTAACACTGGAAGGAACCCGACCATTGTCGAGATGGGTATCCTTGGCACCATTCTAACCGATACCATCGTCGATGGTGGATCAAGAGTGAATGTTCTTCCAGAAGAAACCTGGCTGAAGTTGGGGAAGCCGACGTTGTGGCCATCTACATTTAATCTGCTCGGAGCAGATCAGCATGGAATCAAACCCATCGGGACACTAATGGGCCAACAAGTTACCATCGGGACACAACCCTTCATACTGGACTTCGTGGTAATCCCACTAAAGAAAAAAGGGTATGATGCGATCTTAGGGAGAGGGTGGTTGGTGGCAGCCAAGGCCACCCACAACTGGAAGAAGAACACTCTGTCTACGGAGAATGGAGGAAGGAAGTTTATCATAGACCTCAAGACACAGTTAGTTAGTGAGGAACTGGCATCATCTTCGGAATCAGAGGGTGAAGGAGAAGGCAACCTGAGGAACGAAGGACGAGGCTGCAGGGAGCCCAACGACGAAGGGATTCTCAAACTAGGAGAGTGCTCCGAGGATGAGACAAGGTCATTGAACGGGCTCTTCCATTGGCAGATGGAGGATTATGAAATGTTCCAGAGCTACAAGCTCAAAGTAGAGGAACCAGAGCAAGTAACAGAGGAGGTGTACCTGCCAGAATACATAGAATATTGGAAGGGAGACGCCCCAAACCTCGGTGACATAGATAATCCCAAGATAAATTGTGTCAGCAACGATTGGAACCCTGTGTGGAAGGCCGCAACTTTCAAAATCTTTATTATTCTTCTTCTTCTTATGTACGGGAAGGAGATCGTGGTCCCTGTAGAATTTGTGGTTACAGGTCTTCGGATGGCCATTGAAAATAGACTTGCCACCAATGGATCCAAATTAAAACCCTACCACGCGAAGCGTGCAGGGGACCCGAGAGGCTGGAAGGACACCCGAGAGGCCGGAGGGGGACCCGAGAGGATGGAAGGGGACTCGAGAGGTTGGGCAGGGGACTTGAGAGGCACGGGACCAACGCGGGAGACTCTTGGGCGAGAAAAACCGAGAAGGATGAAGGGCGATCCCAGAGACAGGGGACCCAAACCGAAGACTCTCTAGACAACTAAATTAGGAAATTAAAAAAAAACAAAAACGCACAGCCGTACGGGTCTGTACAGTAGTTGACCGTATGGCTGGGAAGAAAAAAAACAAAATTAAAAATAAAGAAAAAAATAGAAGAAAGCCACGGTGGAACCACTGTACGATAGCTGTTGAAATGTGGCGACTGATCAGCAAAGTACTGTACACTCAGCACGTATCCTTGCCGGGGTTCGGGGCCAGGCCGGGCCCCAGACAGGGGTTTGGGGGCGGCAGCCCCCGGGAAATTTTTTTTTGCCATTTTTCGTTGATGAAAACCGACATTGTAATAAAACCCTAAAAAGGCCGACTTTGTTTGTTGCTCTAAAAACGCATGTTATAAGCGGCTGGGATGCTTAAGGCATTGTAAGGTTGATGTACTTTTTTTGCCGGATAATAAGAAAGATTGGACGGCTGTGTATGGTGGACGTAACCCATTCTGGGTGAACCACGTTAAATCTCTGTGTTATCTATGTCCTATTCTATTTCTTTATCTTTTGTATTTAAATCTGCATATAATTGTTAGTTCATATTTGCTTCGAATCTGCTTGAAACCCTAACAATTGGTATCAGAGCGAGGTTTTCTGTAAATTGGCAGGACTTTCAGATTTGAGTGGGAGCAATGGAGGATTCCAAATTCAAGGTCGAAAAGTTTAACGGCCATAATTATCAGTTATGGAAAATGCAGATGGAGGATTACCTGTATCAAAAGGATTTGTGGCGGCCATTGGAAGGAAAGGCAAAGAAACCGACCACAATATCAGATGAAGAGTGGGACATTTTAGATAGAAAGGCACTGGGATCCATTCGATTGTGCCTTGCGTCGTCTGTAGCATTCAATATAACCGAAGCAAAAACGACTGTAGATTTGATGCCAACATTGGCTAAGTTGTATGAGAAACCCTCGGCTTCGAATAAGGTATTTCTTATGAAGCGTTTGTTTAATTTGAAAATGAGTGAGGGAGGATCTGTAGCGGAGCACTTAAATGAATTTAATACAATTACCAGTCAATTGTCTTCGGTAGAAATTACCTTTGCAGAAGAGGTTAGGGCTCTCTTGATTTTATGTTCTTTGCCAGAAAGCTGGAATAGCTTGGTTATGGCTGTAAGTAACTCTGTCTCTGGTAAAAATAATTTGGTATTTGATGATATTGTTGGTGTTATCCTAAGCGAGGAAATGCGAAGGAAAAGCACAGGTGAGACTTCAACATCATCAGGTAGTGTTTTGAATGTGGAGAACAGAGGAAGATCAAAGGAAAGAGGAAAAGGCCCTGGAAATGAGAAGTCACGAGGGAAGTCAAAGAAAGGACGCTCTCAATCTAGAGGAAAGAAAGATTGCTGGTACTGCGGAAAGCCTAGTCATCTAAAGAAAGACTGTTGGTCTCGGAAAAACAAAGGAGACAAAAATGAAAATGACAGTAAGGAAGCTAATATTGCAAGTAATACTTTACAAGATGCTTTAATCTTATGTTTGGATAATGTTAATGATTCCTGGGTAATAGATTCTGGGGCTTCATTTCATGCCACACCCCATAGAAAATATTTTCTAGATTATGTTCAAGGTGATTTTGGACAGGTATATTTGGGTGATGATGAGCCCTATCAAATTGTTGGAAAAGGAAAGATAAAGATCAAGTTGCAGAATGGTAATGACTGGTTTCTGTAGGAGGTAAGACATGTTCCTAATTTAAGAAGAAATTTAATTTCTGCGGGGCAACTAGGTAGTGAAGGTTGCATAGTTACCTTCTCAGATAGTATGTGGAAGGTCACTAAAGGATCATTAGTAGTAGCTAAAGGTGCGAAGGTAGGCACATTATATCTGTGTACTGGTAACACTTACTCTACCTTAGCTGCTACAGATAAAGTTACTGCAGGGACAACAACAATAAATGTTGTAAGAACAGATTCGATAATGTGGCACCATAAGCTTGGGCACATGAGTGAGAAAGGGATGAAAATCCTTCACTCCAAAAATTTATTGCCAAGACTAAAGAAGATTGATTTAGAGTTATGTGAAAACTGTGTTTATGGTAAACAAAACAGAGTCAGATTTCTCAAGGTTGGGAAAGAGAAGAAGAGTGAGAAGTTAGAGCTTGTACATTCAGATGTATGGGGACCAGCTCAGGTATCATCTCTTGGTGGCTCTTGTTATTATGTTATTTTTATTGATGACTCAACCAGAAAAACATGGGTATATTTCCTAAAACAAAAATCAGATGTTTTTGAAACTTTTAAGAAATGGGAAGCTTTGGTTGAGAATGAGACAGGAAAAAAGTTGAAGTGTCTCAGATCGGATAATGGAGGTGGGTATTGCAACAAAGCATTTGAAGATTACTGTTCCTTAAATGGGATTCGAAAGCAGAAGACAGTTCCAGGAACTCCACAGGAAAATGGTGTGTCAGAGAGAATGAATAGGACTATTATGGAACGTGCGAGGAGCATGAGATTGCATGCTGGATTGCCCTTACATTTTTGGGCAGATGCTGTACATACTGCTGTCTATTTGATAAATAGAGGACCTTCAACCCCTTTGGATGGTGGTATTCCAGAGGAGGCATGGACTGGTAAAAAGGTAAATTATTCTTTTCTAAAAACTTTTGGTTGCGAAGCTTTTGTCCATGTTGATAAAGAAAATAGAACCAAGCTTGGTGCTAAATCTCAGAAATGTACCTTCATTGGATATGGGATAGATGAATATGGCTATCGGTTATGAGATTTTGAAAATAAGAAAATAATTAGAAGTAGAAATGTTATATTCAATGAGAAGGTTATGTATAAAGAACAGATGCAGGAAAAGAAGCATGAACAGGACAAACAAGAATATGTGGTGCTGGATGAGATTCCTGAAAATGAAATGCCACAGGTATCTGATGCTCAGCAACAACATATTGTCCCACAAACTCCTGCAAGTGTTAGACGTTCTACGAGGACAAGTAGACCCCCTGAAAGATTTTCTCCTTCTTTGTATTCTATTTTATTAACGGATTCTGGTGAACCAGAAGAATATGAAGAAGCAATGCAGGTAGATGCCAAACAACAGTGGGAGCTAGGCATGAAAGAGGAGATGGACTCCTTGATGAAAAATAAGACTTGGGACTTAGTCCCTTTACCTGCAGAAAAACGAGCCTTGCCTAACAAATGGGTTTATCGGCTAAAGGAGGAGGAAGGAGGTCAGAAAAGATATAAGGCCAGACTTGTGGTAAAAGTTTTTGCACAGAAAAAGGGTATAGATTTTGATGAAATATTTTCTCCAGTTGTAATAATGACTTCAATTAGAACTGTACTTAGTCTTGTGGCTACAGATGATTTACATCTTGAACAATTAGATGTCAAAACAGCTTTTCTCCATGGAGATTTGGAGGAGGAAATTTACATGTTGCAACCACAGGGATATGAGGTCAAAGGTAAGGAGAACTTGGTGTGCAGGTTGAAGAAAAGCCTGTATGGCCTAAAGCAAGCACCCCGACAATGGTATTTAAAATTTGATAGTTTCATGGCTGAACACGGTTATCATAGATGTCATTCTAATCATTGTGTATATTTTAAGAGATTTGATAATGGCAGTTATATTATCCTGTTGCTTTATGTTGATGACATGCTTGTTGCTGGGTCTAACATGCAACATATAAATGATCTTAAACAGAAATTAGCTAGGTCATTTGCTATGAAGGATTTGGGTGCAGCTAAGCAAATTCTCGGTATGAGGATTACACAAGACAGGAAAAATAGAACCTTGAATTTGTCTCAAAGTGAGTATATAAAGAAGGTGTTGAAAAGATTTAACATGCAGGATGCAAAAGCAATTAGTTCACCTTTGGCTAGTCATTTCAAATTGACTAAGGAGATGTGCCCAAAGGCACAGGAAGAGGTTAATAAAATGTCTAACATCCTGTATTCATCAGCTGTTGGCAGTCTGATGTATGCAATGGTATGCACAAGGCCAGATATTGCACATGCAGTGGGAGTTGTGAGCAGGTTTATGAGTAATCCAGGTATGGAACATTGGAATGCTGTGAAATGGATTCTTCGGTATTTGAAAGGAACTACTACGAAGGCATTATGTTTCAAAGGATCTAATGCTACTCTGAGTGGATTTGTTGACTCTGATTTGGTGGGTGATATTGATTCACGGAGGAGTACTACAGAGTATGTTTTTACCATAGGGGGAATTGCAGTCAGTTGGATTTCTAGGCTGCAAAAGGTTGTTGCACTCATAGTTGAACTACTCGTGACTCGGCTCGGCTCGACTCGCCAAGCCCCTGAGAAAAAAACTCGGCGAAAACTCGGGAAAAACTCGGAAAAACTCGGCAACGTAAAAACACGCTTAATTTTAATAAAAAATGTATTTTTTTTGTAAAATTTAATGAGAAGATGCATCCAATGAGTCAATAAATGATAACACAAAAGAAACAAGCTGATTCTAGATATATTTGATTGCAAAGTGTCTACAAAATCGCATCCTCATGAGAAATGCTGATGGCTGGAAGCAAAATAGTAAATAGTTTTTGTAAAACCAAAAGTAAATACAACTTCCTCTCCCCAGCTCTAGCTAAAACTACTTTCAAACTTTCATCATATTTGAAATTTCATCATTCATACTCATAGTTTCAAACTTTCAACTCAAAGTTGGGGTCAAGGGGCATCGCCGAAGGATCCTGAAATTTGACTAAGTCTGGAAAATTGAAGAATCCTCCAAAAACTAGATTTTGCATTATAACTCCTGGAGGTCCGAAACCACTCTCAAACATCCTGACAGTATATATGGAATATAACTTAAAGTATAAGTGACATTTCCTTATATTTATATGAATCCTGACGGACAGACCAAAAAACTCGGCGATTACTTGAGGGCATAGTGGGCTCTCAGGGTGGCCCTTCCAAGTGAGTTTCCCCCTTCTCAGCCCAAAACCATATAGAAAAACAAAAAATGCATGTATTTTTGGCCGTTTTTTGCTGTTATGCTAACCCAAGCGAGTTTTTCTTTAAAACTCGCCGAGTTTTCGGCGAGTGTGCCATCTATGGTTGCACTTTCAACCACTGAAGCTGAGTATGTTGTTGCTACAGAAGCCAGCAAGGAGATGATTTGGTTACAATGTTTTCTGAAGGAATTGGGTCAGACACAAGAGGATAGCCCATTGTATACTGATAGGCAGAGTGCCATTCATCTTGCGAAGAACTTTGCTTTTCATTCAAGGACAAAGCACATTCAGCTCAGGTACCACTTCATCCGGACTATTTTGGAGGAGGGTCAGTTACGGCTTGAGAAGATTCACACAAGTGAGAATCCTACCGATATGTTCATGAAGGCAGTTCCACAAGAGAAGCTGATTTCTTCATCGGTTTCTGTTGGTCTTCTTGATTGATAATTGTGGAATTTATACTAGTCAAGTCCTAGTGTTTTATCCAGCGGATCTTGCATGTACAGTGGTGTCGTGTAGTATCAGTCTCCAAGTGGGAGATTGTTCGGTGTGGAGCCTAATTAGTCTCCAAGTGGAAGATTGTTGAAATGTGGCGACTAATCAGCAAAGTACTGTACACTCAGCACGTATCCTCACCGGGGTCTGGGGCCGGGCTGAGCCTTGGGCAAGGGTTCGGGGGCGGTAGCCCCCGAGAAATTTTTTTTTGCCGTTTTTCGTTGATGAAAACCGACATTGTAATAAAACCCTAAAAAGGCCGACTTTGTTTGTTGCCCTAAAAATGCATGTTATAAGCGGCTGGGATGCTTAAGGCATTGTAAGGTTGATGTACTTTTTTTGCTGGATAATAAGAAAGATTGGATGGCTGTGTATGGTGAAGGTAACCCATTTTGGATGAACCACGTTAAATCTCCGTGTTATCTGTGTCCCATTTTATTTCTTTATCTTTTGTATTTAAATCTGCATATAATTGTTAGTTCATATTTGCTTCGAATCTGCTTGAAACCCTAACAATAGCACCACCGTGCGGTGGCAACACCGGCGGTGGGACAACCGTGCGGTGGCAACACCGACGGTGGACCACCGTGCGGTGGAAACCATCGCTGGCGCAAGGAATAAAGGCGCGGAGCGCGAAGACATAAAACGCAAACATAAACGCAGCCCCACACAAACAAACACATAGCCGTACGATGGAGGGGTGTTGACTGCACGGGAAGGTGGCCGTACGATTGGAGGTGTCAGTGTTGTTGTTGACTGTACCGGGAGGTTGTATGGCAGGGGTGCCATCGGGGACATTATAGTGGAAATTAAAAACGACAACTACCAGATTGAAAAATTATTTGATGACATCTGGAGCCAGGACGTTGAAAATATTAGAGTGGAGAAGAAGGGTTTTGACATCTTAAAATTTCACAGAAATGATGCGCGCCATGGACTTTCGTGTGGTTCTGAGGGTTGTAAATTGGTGTTGGCGGCAGGGGCGCTGCCCCTCGACCTCGCTAGGGTGCTGCCCTAGACCCCGCGGGGGCGTTGCCCCTCAACCCCACTGGGGCGCTGCCCTAGACCCCGTTGGGGGCACTGCCCCCAAACCCCCAGTTTATTTTTGAGCTACAATACACTTTTTGAGTTGGGCGAAGGGCATCAAAGAAGGCACGGTAAGTGTTGGGTTGTTCTGTACTGTGAGAAAGAAGCCTGCAGCTAAGCATTGACGGGGAAGCCATAAGCCGTAGAGGGAGACGGATTTGGAGGTTGTGAACAAACAGAATTTGAGGGAAGGCATTGCAAGAACATGAAGTCATACGACACCAGTGAGTTATTCAGTTCAGTTATTAGCCTTTGGGGAGTGTGATGGAGGATTTGAGGCATCTCCTAGCCTTTGTGCCAGAGGGTTGTGGCCACTTCCAGGCAGGAATGGTACGGTTTGAGGAACTTGGAGTATGTCTCGGTTGGACGAGAGGTTGCCTTGGTGGATGCACAGAGGGCTCGGGAGGAGTTGACCACCAAGTTGGAGGTAGTACTAGCGTGAGACTTAGCTCAGCGTACCCAGGAGTTGGATGCCGAGAGGGCAGTGCAGGTGGCTATCGAGGACAAATTGGCTAGGGAGACAGTATCATTCGAGTAGCAATTGGTGGAGGCTGAGACTGAACAACGTGTTTTGCAGACAAGTTTGGGTTAGGCACAGGAGGACTATGCTGTCAAAGGAAGCCATAAGGGTGAAATCCGCACTTGAGCATCGGATGGTAGCAGAAAAGGGTTTTCAGGCGAGGACGCAGCAGGCGTATAAGTTTCGGGCTCGACTGGCGTCAGCAGTTCTGTTTAATGTCATCTCTATTTTGTATTAAGTCGCCCAGAGACGACTTCTTTTCTTTTGGGGGGGATGATGTTGGTGGCAATATTGTACATGAAAATACAACTAGTTAATTAAGTTGTAATTGTCTTGGTTAGTTGGCAACCGAGGGGTGGTAGTTGCGGTGTGACAGTTGGCGCTCGCACCCCTCGGTATCTTTATATACTTCCGAATGTAACTTGTGACGGAAGACAATTATGAATGGAATAACATCTCTTATATTGCATCTGATATCTATGGCATTATTATTCTGCATTACATGCTTTATTTGTATGCTTTAAGTTATTCACCTGAGAGGGTAAATATTTAAAATACAATATGGCCGCCAACAGCTATTCACAAAATAACATGCTATTTTAGTTCCTCCTACTAATGAATGCTGTTTCTAACTTTCTTGTATCTTTTTTGTTGTATTTTTTTCTCTTGGTTTACTTATCAGTATAGAAGAACTCTATTGCTTTGTTGAAGGTCTGTAATCTGCAAAATTAAAGAAACTGAACCACAGTATGATATTACAATTGTTGACTACTCTTTTATCATGATATGGCTTCTCTCTGAAGGGATTTTATGTATGTATGGTGCCAATTATCATAAAAGATAATGTTATGTGAGGAATTCAGGAACAGGAGAAGGCACAAGAAGAGCTAAAAAGGAATATTTTTTAGTATAGAGCCTTTTTGAAGTCTTGTGATTTCAGAAAGGTGTGCACCTTAGATTTTGTCTCAAAAAATTATATAGTGCTGTTAAATTATAAGATTTATTAGAATGATTAATGGTTTGATGTCTAATTTTTAGGCTAGTACTCAATGGAGGAAAGTTCAAGATAGGCTGGAGGATGATGAGAGATGCTCAAGAGTTGATATAAAAAACCGGTTGGAGATTTTCCAGGTGACATTGAATTCCATATTCTTCATTTTCTAGCCATTTTGTTTTTTCTCTTAGCCATTAATATGGGTTTTTGATATGGCAGGAGTATATATGTGATTTGGAGAAGGAAGAAGATGAACAAAAGAATCAAAAGGTGTCTAGAATGAGAGTAGTTGTGCTTCCATAGTTTTTACTGTCTTATTATGGCACATTTGAAAGAACTCGAATATTTTTAAATGCAGGAAAATTTGCGCCAAAGGGAACGTAAAAATCGGGATGAATTCCGAAGATTAATGGAGGATCATAAAGCAAGTGGCCTGCTTACAGAAAAGACACAATGGCTTGATTACTGTGCCAAGGTATTAAATGTTTGGATTTTGTTTTGAATACTTGTATAGGAATTTAATATTTTGTTTTAGCATTACTCCCAGTGGAGTTTTATTCATGATCATTCTGAGATTATGTGCGTCTTCATAAGATTGTTGAACTGTTTTGTTGTAGGTCAAGAACCATCCTGCTTATCTAGCTGTGGCTTCAAACACATATGGTTCACCGCCCAAGGATTTGTTTGAAGGTTTTGCAGAAGAGATGAAAAAGCAGGTATGAAAGTTAGACATTACTCAATGATTTTATTGCATAAGTTAATTGCACTTTGACTATTAGGTTTGTAATGATTGTTACTCAATGCAATGCATGTTTCATTCCTTTGATGAAATCTCACTTTGAATCTGATGTATGTTTGGCAGTATCAGGAGGACAAAGCAAACATAAAAGATGCTTTGAAGGCAGGAAAGGTGTGTCTTCTGTGCTTTGAGATTTTTCATGGAATGTAAAATATATTGTAATCCCTTTGATGTGATGATTGCAGTTCATAGTAACATCAGCATGGACTCTTGACAAGTTCAAAGCCTCCATTGGTGAAGTATACAATTTGGCTGCTGCATCTGAAACAAGTCTTAAGGTTTGTTCTGGTCCCATATCTAGATTTTTGGTCTCAGCTACAGAAATCTTTACAGGAAGTATTTGGGATTTTAATTTGAACAATGTCACATTGGTGTTATGCGGTGTCACATATTGTTATGCTTATATCAAATTCTAATTATACAAACATGGATTCTTATCCTTTTGTGCCATATGACTTAGGTTTCTAATTGATTAGATTCATGCACCAGCTGTATTATGTTTTGGCTGATTTGCACTGGCAAATAGTGACTCAAAGTGAATCACTATCCCAAATCCACAACATTCTGTTCTCATTTGTAGATAATGAATTTTTTGAAGGTTAAACTCAATGAAATGCAAATCTTGAAAGTAATGCACGTTGTTTTGGGATATATGAGTTTTTGGTTATTGGCATCTTGCAGCTTGTGTTTGAAGAAGTGCTTGAACAAGCAAAGCAAAAGGAAGAGAAAGAAGCAAAAAAGAGGCAAAGGCTGGCAGATGATTTTATGGATTTGCTTCATTCTGTGAAGGTTTAAATTCTTCCTTTTGGGAAAAACCCCTTTAATGAATTCTCTTACTAATTTACATCTC
Source organism: Cryptomeria japonica (assembly GCF_030272615.1). Taxonomy (NCBI): domain Eukaryota; kingdom Viridiplantae; phylum Streptophyta; class Pinopsida; order Cupressales; family Cupressaceae; genus Cryptomeria; species Cryptomeria japonica. The sequence goes on along the minus strand of NC_081415.1, from coordinate 10,153,915 downwards.
TTACATCTGGAGTACATTTTCATATTTTGCTTTACATTAAAAATTCTTATTATGATTGAATTTCCATCTTCTTCTTGATGGATTAATTATATTGCTTTTTCATTTTAGGAAATTGTTGCTTCCTCAAAATGGGAGGATTGCATACCTTTGCTTGAGGATGCCCAAGAGTACAGGTAAAAGAGCTACTATTAAGAATTAATCTATTGTAAGTAATAAAAGCAGTTGTAATGTGCCTTTCACTATTGTTAATTATAAATATATTTTGCATATAAATATTCAAGGCAATTAGTGATGTAAAAGAGCCACTATCAAGAATTAATCTATTGTAAGTAATATAAGGAAGTTGTTATGTGCCTTTCACTATTATTAATTATAAATATATTCTGGATATGAATATTCAGGGCAATTAGTGATGAAAGCTTCTGTAAAGAGATATTTGATGAGTACATTGCACATCGTCAAGAAAAGGTTAAGGAAAAGAAACTCAAACGAGATGAAGAAAACGTAGACAACTTTATTACTTTTCTTCCATCTGTTGGGCATGTGCACAAAGATTGGGGACCAAAAAGTGGCCACTCTCGTCAAGGTCAAGGTACTCAAACAACTAGTCCTAGAACTAGAAGTGAGGCATCCATTGGGGGAACTTCAGGAAATGTGAATGAGGCAGGGGCAGCAAGTTCAACCGCAAACCCATTTGAATGTCCTTCCCATATCCTCAAAGATTTTGCAAAAGGACCATTCAACCCCAAAAAACCTCTATCACAATTTGCTACAAGATTTGACAAAGATGAGAAAAAAAATTCAGGGGGTAGTAGAGTATGGGAGTGTCATTTGTGCTACAAACAATTTACGGGCAGCTATACTAGGGTCTATTGCCATCTTTTGTGGATAGGTGGTCAAGGGGTGAAAGGTTGCAAAAAAATAACTCAAGCTCAGAAAATTGAGGCAACTAGATTGCATATGGAGGGGGAAGCATTAAGTAAAGGGACTTCAATGAATAATTCTAATTTTCAGCCTAGTGTGTCAATGGATGATGCTTCTCATTGGGGAGAGGGTGCCACTTCTAGTAGAGGAAAGGAAAAGAAGACTAAGAGAGAAACTAATGTTGCTGATTTGCTTAACATACAAGCACGAGATAAGGCTGAAGCCTCTATTGCTAAGTTTCTCTATGCTCATGCTATACCATTCCATGTCTCAAGATCATCATATTTTAAACAAATGTTCAAAGATGTCATAGATGCTGGTCCCTCATTTGTTCCACCTGGAGAAATTAAACTACGCACCACCCTTCTTGATAAAGAATACTCCAAGGTGACTGTTTTGATGGAGGATATGAGACAAACATGGATGAGGGATGGATGCTCTATAATCATGGATGGATGGACCGATATCAAACATCACCCACTCATCAATCTTATTGTCAGTAGCACTACAGGCTCTTATTTTCTTAGGGCTATAGATTGTTCAGGGAAAAGGAAGGATGCAGCCTTCCAATTTCAGATTTTGAGAGAGGCCATAGAAGAGGTTGGAACCTCTAATGTTGTGCAAGTAGTGACTGATTCAACCCGTGTGTGTAAGCTAGCTGGATTGATGGTGGAGAGTGCTTATAAGCACATTTTTTGGACCCCATGTTGTGTGCATGCATTGAACAATACCTTGAAGGACATTGGGAAAATTGATTGGGTGAAGACAATGGTGTTAGAGGCTAGAGATGTGCAAATGTTCATTTGCAACCATCACACTTCACTTGCATTGTCTAGGATGTTTTTGAGGAAGGAATTCCTCAAGCCCGTGGAGACTAGATATGCCAGCTACTTTATTTTGTTAGAGAGGATGCTTGAGGTCCAGGAAGCTCTACAATCGATGGTGGTCAATGCAGAGTGGATTAGATGGCACGAGGCAAGCACATCGGAGGGTAGAAGTGTGAAGCAAAAAATTCTTGATGATAACTGGTGGTCCACAATGAGGTAAGAAAACTGGCATTGCTGATTTTATTATTTAATTTTTTAATTTTAAAATGTTCATTTAATAATTTAATGATTATTAATTAATATAATTTTCTAAATTGTAACTTGTTTGCACTTGCAGATATATTTGCTCCTTCATTGAGCCTATCGTGCGAGTGATTAGATATGCTGATACTAACACTCCTAACCTTGGAGAGATTTATGAGACCTTTGATAGCATGCTTGGGCGGATCAAGCAAGTTATTCATAGCAGGGACCCCACTTTGGGATTTTATGAGGAGCATCTTGGACCCATTGTGAGGCGACGATGGAACATTATGAACAACCCACTTCACATGGCAGCCTATGCTCTCAATCCCAAATGGTATGCACCGAGACCTGGGAGAGCGCCTCCATCTAGTGATGAAGAGGTGAAAGATGGCTTCTATAAGGCCCTTGCAAAAATGTATAATGAAGATGATTCTACCAAACTTCGCACACAGTGGCTTGCATTTGTTAATCTTCGTGGTCCAACCTTTGACAGGCCAGAGGCGAGGTCGGATAGAGCTACATTAGCTCAAGTCGATCCTATTGGATGGTGGACATGGCATGGTAGGGATGCACCAGACCTAAGAGTACTTGCCGTTCGTCTTCTTTCACAGGTTGCCAGTTCCTCTGTTGCAGAGAGGAATTGGTCCACATATAGCTTTATCCAATCAGTCAAGAGGAACCACCTTACCTCTAGACGATCAGAGAAGTTAGTGGTTGTTCACAGTGCATTGCGTTTACAGGATCTCCAGACTCTCGAGTATCGTCAGACTCCATCCTTACGTTGGGATGTCAATCCTGAAGATGCTATGCAAATTGAGGAGACACTTTTAGGATTGGTTGGGGTTCCATTGGTTGAGGCAGCCCCTCATATTGATAGTGACTCGGACAGAGACTCGAGCTCTAATCTTGATTTAGACTCTTAGACCTACCATGTGCTGATTATGGACAGCCATATATTTTCTTAGTTGTATCTTTAGATTATTATGGATTGCTGATTATGGACTTCTATGTTTTTTGTTTATAGTTTGCCATTTCATATTTATGGATGTTTAATATTTATCTCTATTATGGATGTTTATGACATGTTTATTGACAATGATGACTGAAAGCGTTTGAATTTTGGTAAAATGTTTGTCAATTCTCTTGTGAAATCTCAATTCAAGTCTAATGCTATTTATTAATGTCTATGATGAATGTTTTACCATTGTTATGATATGCATATTTGAATTTTCTCTATATTTTTAAAAATACCCTACTTTTTTAACAGCTGTCCCTTGTCATCCCCCCCAAAATGGCCCAAAACTACCATCATATCGGAAACACGCCCCAGTGTCCCTACCGTTCCCATCCCCAAAACTGCGTTGAACATAGGGATTAAATAGATAGATTCAATTAGTTTTTTTGAATGAAACTTATTTAATTTTTAGGAGTTGAGAATGCACTCCCAAATGATCAAAATCTTGATTTGCCTCATCATCAAAAACTTGTTGAAGAACAACCACAATGAATCCCTCCAATGACTCGACATCCTCCAAGAACATAGGAAAACATATTAGGTCAAAAAAAAAAAAAAAGAGAACATTGAGGCATTAATTGCAAGGTTGAAAGATTCGGCAGTAACAAACTCCCATAGGTCCACCCTTGCTGAATCACTACAATCCATTGTCTCTCACATAGTATTAATGAGTGGGCAAATCAATAGTTGGGTTCAACAAGAGGAAAGAACTAAGACAATTTTATGTAGACAAACTATCTTATGAGCAAGTAAACAAAAATAATAATTTGAAATCTAACTTGTGTGCACTGTTCACGGACCCAAGAACTAATCAACCCATTTATGGTGCTTCTAGAAGGTTCCCTATCCATTGGTGCCATCACCAAGGGATAAGGAATAGTTTTTAGGATAGGTGGTGGATGGTTTTTGACTATCCTCCATGCAATAACAATGAGGTCTTGCAATGCTTTTTGAGGAAACTCTATTGTGAGTTTATCCTCAATGAGATCCTTAATTACTTCGACATATAGGAGTTCCAAGGTACAGGTGGGGGCTCTTCACAAAATAGAGTGGGGGCACAACATGCTCATAACAAGGCATCGAGACCTCTAGCTAGACTAGAGTTTGTGCATGTCACTATCCCTCATGTTGTGAAGGAGGGTGTTACGGTGGAGACCTTAGAGTCCATTAGCTCATTGACTCAAACCCTTATATATCACACTAGGCCTTTAGCACAAAGTGATGTGGTTGAGTTTTCTAGGCATCGAGTTCCACTTCACTTATGTCATAATTGTGTGTTTCATTGTGTTTATGATCCTTAAGATGATTAGGATGCACGCGGCCAAGATACACCTATAGTGGATCGAATTGACATGATAGATGATCTGCCGAATCAAACATTTGGCATCAATAGTCAAGCAAATTTCAACAAGTTCAAATTCAATTAATTAAATTTTATTTGGAAATGTAATATTAACTAAATTACTGGAATGATTATAATAAAATTTCAGGATCAGAATGTTCATTCTGTGTCTACTGGCCCTCCACCTCCCAATAATATGATGATGTCAAGTCCATAGGTATGTAATTAGTAAAGAAATTATAATATAATACATGAATAGTTTAACCTTACATGAATGGTAATCTTATAACTCACATTGGATGGTGAATAGGTTCATGTTGAGCCTTCAACATCAAAACTTGCCAGTCAAGGTGGTCATCGAACTTTCGCTTAGGTAACCTTGTCTATATTTATTCATTAATGGTTTGTAAAATAATGTTAGGTAGATTTGGTAATTGAATACCATTGTTTCATTTTCAGATGCTAATGTCAAATACACCTGGTATTTGTACCACAATGGAGCATGGTGTTGCTTTAGCAATAGCATCTTCCATGCCTTTGATAGATGTATGAGCCAGATTAGTAAATTTCACCCCATATTTGTTGTTTAATCTATCTATTATTGAAAATTGAATTATATTCATTTGTAGCATAATTTCTATTTTGATGCTTGCCATAGGGCTTCGCAACTCCAGATTGTGAACGCAAAATTGATTGAGATAGATTATCAATGTATGGTAAGTGATTACTCTTTCGTATGTTGATTGTTATAATTCAATTTCTGTATAATAATGTGTTTACTTTTTCTTGTTTTAGTTGGAGGTCAAACTAAGTTTAGAGAGGAGGTCAAGTAAGTTGGTTCGAAAGCAACCATCATCATATGCACCTCCCTCCACTTAACATTCAAAGGTGTCTCGTGATCTCTTTCCTTCCCCTAAAAGGAAGTGACTGTATTAGGGTCCTTTATTGTATGTCTTTATGACATTTTTGTACATATATTTTGTATTACAAATATGCTACATTACATGCCTATATGGCTTTCTTGATCATATATTGATCGACATATAACACCATGCCTGGATGATTTTTTGGTTTAACATAAAGGTTCATGAGTAATTGTTTATGTAATATACTATTTGTTATTTTAATAGTTACTCTTGTTTTGTGACACATTTTGGTGAACATTCGAAACATGTGTGGACATTGGGCTCTAAGCTTGTCATGGTTTGAACTTGTATCATTTGTTGAAGTTGTCCCAATTTTCTTAAAAATAGATTGCATAATGATGCATTCCACAGGCTCTTTAGAAAGTCGTAGTAATTGGAATAATTTCGAGGTCGTATCAATTAAAAAGATAATTAACTAAACACTGACTTAGTAAAATGAGAAGTTTTAGATGCTTTATATTGTTATAGTGATGACTTATGTCTGAGATTGGGTATCATCATAGAAAGATTTCCAGTGTTCTTTCATCATTTCTTTGAATTGGGGAATATAATTTTGAATAATTTGATCCAAAATATATATTTGGTAGCAAAATTCCTATGAAGTATTTGGTACCATGGGTAGCCTTTGTGGGAGGGAAGTATTACAGGCCTAGTTTGTGCCTTATTTGTAGCTTTTTGATCTGCCATTGAGAAATTTTTGTTATAATTTCTGGAGTAAGCAATGTCATTCAATTTTGAAATTAACTTGCATAGTTGGCTGAACATTGAATGTTTGACAGGCCATAATGGCTCTAGAAACAAAAATTTGCAGGCCTAATAGCTTTTCATATGCCATAATGGCTCTAGAACATCTAAATATGATAATAAATGGTGTTACCTAGCATTCACATTAAGTTTTATTTTTGCCTAAAAGCCTTGAATGGGAACATAAAAAATATAGCAGTAAGTAAATAGTATTAGTTTGTATTCAGGTTAATTTTTCTTTTTGCTTGTGACATGATTCATGTACGTTGCATCACAAATATCCATCTTGACTTTGCTTTACATATTTTTGGTAAACTGTTAAGATTGCTTCAGCTCAGGATTACTTGATTTTCCATCTGCAATATGAACTGCTCAAGATAAATTTTCATAAAATACAAATAATTCCAATATATGAAGGAAAGAAAGAAATCAATTTTAACGTCCACTAGATTAAAGATAGTCTATATATATATAAAAATAAAATATTGTATGGTGATAAGACTTTACCATGGCTGGCTCTGTAAACGATATAAAATTGCATCACAGACTAGATAGTTAGAGGTTGAAAGCACACTAATCTGCGAAAGGTACTTTCTTCTCCTCTTTCTTTATCTTTCCGTTTAAAGCGTCTCCTTAGAAATGGTACTTAGATTAAAGTAATATGTTTAGAATATTTTATGTACTAAAGTGTTCTGTAATCATCAGAATCAAGCCTCCTCTTCAATTTGATAATAGTCAAGACATTTTTTATTTTTTATCTTCGACTATTGATTGTAGATTATTATTGTCTTTTCTTTGATTGTAGAAGGTGAAGCTGGAGTCACAAAAATGTGGCCATGATATGCCTCTACATGATCCCTACTTCTTTGGTCTTTATTATTCACCTTTAAAAATTTTAAGCCTGTCATTTTGACTTTTGCTTTCATGACCAAGTTAGACCAATGTTGTCCACATGTAATGTAATGAACATATGGGCTACTTATATATAGATAAAACTTTACTTTACCTATTTGTTTCTTTGATCTATATAAGTAAACTTTTATATGTTAATTAGTGGTTTTTTCTTATGTAATTTTAAATATAAAAAAATAATAACTGTGCTTATTTTCTTGTACAACATTGGTTCTTCTCTATGCTTTTTATCTTCTGCAAACTCCAAGCCATCTAAAATATTGAATTGAATAACCTATGAACGTTATATTATGTATAATATTTGGATAGTTACAACAAGAAATATCATTGCTACTATGTACATATATTCATTTTCAATTAAGGGTCAGTACAGTTTTTGTCCACATTCTTAACCTACACAAATGGTAAACTAACATGAAACATTGGTTTTCATTTTCTCTTTAAAAAATTAGGTAAAAAGGTATCTTACACCTCAATAGCAAAATTCCCATCAACCTCTTGATTGTGCAAATGCTATCATTCATTATAGGTCATACTAAATTTAAGGGTATAAAATAAAAGGATATCCTACTAGTGTCCCACATATTAGCAATGTCTCCTAGTGGCACAAATATTCCAAAAGGGAGGAGTGAGAAACATAGACCTAAAGATGTCACATAGGGAAAAACATTTCATGACATTCCAAAAGAAGATAGTTCCAAAAAAGTAAAGCGGGAGTTAAGAGGATGCTAAGAAAATATCACTAATAAAGAATGCTAACTTCATAAATTCAATAAAAGCAAGGTCTTTTTCATAACTTCATAAACATGAAATGTTGGTTTTCATTCTTTCTTAAAAAATTTAGGTACAAAGGTATTTTACACCTTAGGAGCAAGTTTTTCATCAACCTCTAGATTGTGCCAATGCTATCATTCAATATAGGTCATATAAAAGTCTTAGGGCATAAAATAGTAGGGTGTCTTACTAGTGTCCCACATATTAGCAAGGTCTCCTACTAGTGGCACAAATATTCTAAAAGGGAGGGTTGAGAAAAATAGCCCTAAAGATGTTACATAGGGAAAATTCATGACATTTCAAAAGAAGATAGTTCCAAAAAAGTGAAGCGAGAGTTAAGAGGATGCAGAGAAAATATCACTACTAAAGAATGCTAACTTCGTAAATTCAATAAAAGCGCAAGGTAACCTCTCACAAACTTCAAGACATCAAATAGGAAAACCTCATAAATTACAAGATGTATCAAATAGGAAAACATACAACACAAACAATAAATTTCAAGAAAGACAAAAAAAAATTCTTCTTCGAGAAGTGGCTAGGGTATACACTCTCTTGGAAAGTATGAGAGCTTCACTTGCAATCAGAATTACACAGCTACAATAACTAATTTTAAACTACTTAGAAACTAAATAGTTCCAATCAAGTATACAATTCATGCAAGGTAGCTACATTTAGGTAAAACTTGAAAGATGAAATAATTTTTCACTTCTTCCTTTTTCTCTTTAATTTTTGACAAGTAAGAAAGTTTTTGCGTGATACCTAAACAAAATGTTCGTCTTTTCTATTCTTACCTTCTTCACTTAGATAAGTTTTCAACATTATTTTAAATCTCTACACAATGTATTGTTATTTTTATAGGTTGGATACGGTTGAATACCATCAAGGTGCCACATGTGGATTATCAATTATGAGATAATTTTGTATTTTTCCTTTGGAATCCTTTAAGAGATAATTCTATGACCCTCACTAAAAAATGATACGTTAAAAGAGACTAGTACTACAAATCCCTAAAAAGTGACTCACAAAATGCTTCTAAATATTTTAAATTTTATATAGATTCATGAAACATCATAACTTTTCATAGATTAAAAAATATATTATTCAAAGATGAATGGGTAAGATATGAATTGGAATCAATTTGTCAATGGGGAAATCATTTGTGCAAGTTGACATATTTACTGTGATACACTTTCCTATCCATGTATTCTTAAATTTTAACATATGCATAAGAACTAGAAAATCATTTCATTTGAAACATGCATAGAATTTTTGCACCATCAAGTGAAGTCACAATCAAAATATATTGTGAAAATCATAAGCTAGCTTAAATAGTGCACAACATAGTGAGTTAAATTGTCTAGAAACCTAAACTTATAAATTTTGTATTCTTCATGAAAAAGTATTATAATACTTCTTAGATGTGTTGATTTTTAAAATTTTCATAAGATCATGATTGATTTCAAATTCCTTATTCACCTTCAAGTAGCTAATAACAATCGCCTTGTGTTTTAACACATGCATCCATCATGTTTTGAATTATATTATCCAAAATTACAAGTTTAAAGCAATAAATAGTAAAATCTTTAGCCTTGGTCAATTAAATGGTGAAATAATTATTCCAAAATATTGGTTATAAGTCTCTCACTGTTCCTGAGATAAAGTAGTTAAATTTGCACACAATCCAAGTACAACTATTGTAGAACACAGATTGACTACTAAGAGGGGGGGTGAATCAATAGTAAATAAAAACTTAAATTCTTATCCAATTAATTCTTTTGAAAAACTTATTAAAATATTTATAAACTTAATTCTAAAATGAAAGCCCCAAACTGAAATCTGAAAGATACACCACATAATGAGACTATTGCATGGAAAACTAGGGTTGGAAAACCGTAGTGAGAAATGGTGAGCACTAGGATCTACCATCCCAATCCAACCTCACGATTGAAGAAATTACAATATTTTAGGGCACAACCCCAAGGAATCAACAAATCCCTTATACATTGATCTTAGCACCATCTCTGAAATTCTTAAAGCACCAACTCTAAGAATACTACAATTATCTATTACAATTGATTACAAATTTTGAAACTTATCCTTATGAAATGAATGGACATACATATACTCTTTGAAAAGATTTCAGATTTATCAAAACTAACTCCAAATGTTTCTCTGCAAACTAAATACAAATGGGAAGAATATATCTGCACAAGTGTATATCTTGGAAAATTCTTTGTTATCAATAAATTCCTAAAACACACTTTTCTAAGATTTAGAAAACAAAATCAAGGTAGTATTTTTTATTAAAAAGAAACAAAACAAGGGTGTTGGCCCTATATACAAACAACTCGTAGGCAACAACAACAACAACAACAACAACAACAACAACAACAACAACAACAACAACAACAAAAGGCAACAAAACAAGGGTGTTGATCCTTAACAAACTCAGATTGGACAAGCCTTCAAGAGAAAGTTAGAAGACCACTATTAAAGGCTTGTTGAACCAGTAATAACCTTACCTTTTTGCTTGCAACAAGCAACAGTCCAAGCAATACTATTAGGAGGAAGACTTACCTTTTTGCTTGCGACAAGCAACAGTCCAAGCAATACTATTATTAGGACCATCAAAAGAAGGATCAAGTGAGGAGATCCCCACAAAGTTTTTATCCATTAATGGAGTAGACTGTTGTTGCAAAACAACATTAGGAGCAAAATCGCCAATAGCATATCATTACTATAGATCAAGAGCAACAAGTGTAGAAGCCTTAAGGCCAGAGGAGGCCACAAGCAATACTATTATTAGGACCATCAAAAGAAGGATCAAGTGAGGAGATCCCCACAAAGTTTTTATCCATTAATGGAGTAGACTGTTGTTGCAAAACAACATTAGGAGCAAAATTACCAATAGCATATCATTACTATAGATCAAGAGCAACAAGTGTAGAAGCCTTAAGGCCAGAGGAGGCCACACCAGTAGCAATCAAAGGGACGACAAGGGCCTCAATAATAGTAAGAGGCACAACTTCATCCCGAGAGGGGTCATTATAATCAAAAGCCTTGATGGTCAAATGATCAGTAGTAGCATATTTCCACCAAGTAGAAGGACCTTTATGGTGTGAGAGAAAACAATCTGAAGCTGAATGACCCGTTGAGAAGCATCTCCAACAATGAAATTGGGCCCTCATAATCCAATGATTGATTCCAAGGCCTATCCCTAACCATAAGAACCACATCCTCAGGGAGAGGCATAGAGATGTCAATGTCGATTAAAATGCGAGCATAGGTAGAATGATCCATGGTGGATGTAGAATCATCAACCATCAAGAATCGACTGATAGAGTTACTAATGGCCTCATAACAAGAATACTCCTAGAAATGAAGAGGAAGATTGGGGAGACGAACCCATACCGGGCACAAATTGAGTGGTTCAGTAAGAGGGTTAAAAGAAGTTGCCTAGGGTTTGATTAAGAGAGAGAGTTAACTCCCTAGGCCCACAACTTGCCTAGCACCAAGTCATAATCATCAAAAGAAGCAAGGAAGCAATGAAAAAACCTTTAGCACAAGGGTAAAACTCAATGCTACCAACAACCAAAGGCTTCTAAGAATGACTCACCCAACGATGGAGATTATGGAGAAAAGGCCAAAACCCAACAAATCTGCACACCAACCCACAGTGTTCATAGAAATCAACATTTTCTACCACATCTTGGCCCCAACCCACCAAAGAGCATGTCTTGGCACATGGAAGAGGTCGATTTTTCCCCTTAGGAGGAGGAGTAGCAAATTTGGCCATGTGAGAAAAACTTCGCCCACTAGCAGTAGAAGAAGGTCTCGAAGGGACCTTAGCATTTTCATTAACCCTAGTAGGACCACCATCATTAGCAAAGGTAGCAATGTCACTAGGAACACCCAAAACACCAACACACATAGGTGGAGGGATATACAAAGGTATCACACCATCCCCAACCTCCCATAGAAGATGTCAAGGGGGGACACAACCCACCAACATAGTAGAGGAGGAGGCTGCAACAAATACTACATTCAAATTTCATTGAGCGGGAAACAACGAAGCAGAAGCCATCGTGTTCTCAAGGCACTATTATTGTTAGAACAAATTTGAAAAAAGTAAGACAAGGAACTCTTACTATTATACCTGACCTTCCAACAAACTACCTTTCTTTCTTATGACTGCATTTTCAGCAAGCATGTTCTTCCCATATCTTATATATATTTATCAGACTTTGAATTGTACTTCTTCTAAAAATGACCTAAATTATCATCACTCATAATTGCTCTCACTACTCACAAAGATTTTTCATTGACATTCATATCACACACACTACTTCTTTCCATCTGATAATTTCATTTTGAATTGACATCAATGACAAAATATTCTAACAACTACTACCAAAAAAAATTTAAAAAAATAAAAAAATCACACATAATTATATCTCATATTTTGTTTCCTCAGTACTAACCATGAAAAACTTCCTGCCTTTGGTAGGACTTTATTGTTCCAACAAAATGAGTATGCTCTATGAGAGTGTTGTTGACTCTCTTTGGATTGAAGAACCTTGTAACCTTGCTTGAGTGAGTATATTCCATTCTTTGTTGGGGCCCATATAGCTTTGTCTTGTTTGTTAGACATAAATGTTATCCGTTGAGATAATATATGTTGGAATGTATGCCTCTGATTATTATCAATTGGAACATGTGAACTGTCATTCCATGTGACTCTTCCTGACCTAATCTCCACTAAGCAGATATAATCTATTAATCTGTGTCACCATTTTTGAGTGAAAATTGGAATGGCCGACTAAAGCTCTTGGCAATTTTTTAACGGGGGATAGCCATTCCATGAATCGTTCCAAAAATGGACATTTACCCCATTGTGAACCTGCCATGAAATGTAAGTGGTGACAACTTGTCTAGACGTCATCATAAAATTCCACATAACTAAGCCGACAGGAGGGTTGTGCATTGCAAAGACTCTTATGGGATTATCAACATCAAGGTATTTTGCTTGCATAATTTGACTCCATTTAGAAGAAGGGTGTGCATACATCTTCCATACAAGCTTCCCCCCAAATGCAATATTTCGTTTTGTTAGATCAAACAACCCTACATCGCCTTCCATTTTCCCATTAGCCATGCTATCTAGTGAGACAAGTGGGATCTTTTTGGTATCAGATAAATTACCTTTCCAAAGAAATTTTCTTATGAGTTTTTCAATTTGTTGTATCACAAATTTGGGAGCCTTGAGCACAACAATATAGTAATTTGGGATAGCAGCAAGCACTGATTTGATAAGAAGTAACTTGCCTAAAAGAGAAAGCCATCCAACCTTCCATGCTTGTAGGATTTTGCCAAGATCAAGGGCACAATGAAAAGCATAAAAAGAGAGACAATAGAATGACGAGCAAAACTGTATTCTCATCAATATGCAAATGATCAATTGGATTAACCAATACAATGAATATAGGCCTGCTTATATAGGCAAGGCCATATGGATGTACGAGCACACAATTATGACATGTGGCTCAATGAGAAACAAGGGTAGGTAAGAGATACTAGGGGTAGGTAGGAGAAATAATATAATATTCCACAAGAGGTGGATGACCCACCGAATGTGGAGTGTAACAGCAAAATAAGACCACAAAAGGTGGAATTTCTCCTACGAGCTCTATCCCTATGTGCACACTTCCCTAAGTGTCTCAAATCCAAACTATGAAGAGATGCATTATCCTAAGTTAACTTAAGTAAAGTGTAATAATATCCATAATGAATATTTATTTACACCAACAATGCTGAAATACTCGATCTGATTCTTTCAATGACTTTATTCCACGATAGGATACCTTATTCGTTCCCATGAAAAATGGGATTTCGAGGTAGGTACAAAGGAGCTCAACTTCTTGAAAGCCTAAATTATGAATGATCTGTCTTCTCATACATGCCTTTGTATTAAAGATATATATATTTAGACTTGTGATCATTAATTCTTTGCTCTAAGACTGTTGTATACATTTCCAATACTTTTTTAATCTGCTTTGCTTCTACAAGATGAGATCTACCATACAAAAGTGTATCATCAGCAAACAAGATGTGTGTAACTGAGATGGTTGTGTCTGTCCAATGTGAATGCCTTGCTAGAGGCCTGAAGCGCTTTGATGTTTTATCATTCTGTTGAGAGCCTCTGCCATGAATTTTTATTATATTGTATCCCATTTATATAATATTATATTATAATTAAAATAATATTATGCATTAAATAATTATTAAAATTTGATGCCTTCAATATTATGATTGACAAGTTTTGATACAATGTGGTAATATCTTTGATATGTGTTCAATATTTGTGAGAAGCTTATAGTGTGTCCTTTATATTAATAATGACCACCTCTTGCATGTTTAACTTGCAATATTAGATTGACACATGCAATCAACATTTCTTTTATTTATGTCAATTCTACTAATTTAGTGTTTGAAGTCCTATTAACCTCATTTTTTTAATTTGTCAAAATTTAAACTTTTTTATTTAAAATTCAAAAGCTAATAACCTATTAATAAAAAATATTCTCCAACCATTTCAAAACCTAATAACCTATTAACTATCTATAAATGTTGTGCCTCTTACCATTTCAAGATTATCAACCATCTCCAAGTTGTTGACCAAAGTGGTGAAGTCGATGATGAAGTGAATTTTAGTTTTATCAACAGAGGACAATAGTTCCTAACTTGGAAACTACTCTTCAATTATTGATTCAAAGGAAAAATAAATAAAATCGGCAACTTATGAACCTCCCACATAATGCTAATGAATTTTTAATCAAAAGCTTTGAATAAATTGTCAGCTTGACTCTAAAGGCCGCTGAAGTAGGTTTCAGTAACTATTGAATAGATGGTTTGGCAATTATCACAAATTGCAGGATATACTTAAGACACACAAATTGATTGGCAGAATGTCGTACAAAGATATCTATCTTATGGAATGGAATGATCAAAGTATATCCACAAAATAAATTTGTTGAAAATGTCTGAAATATTTTTAAGCTAATGCAATCAGTAGTTATTTGCAAGTTAGTAATATGTTTTGAATCATCGACACAAGTTTTGAAGTAGATAGGTTAAATCACACATACTAAGATTTGATTTCTAGATTTAAAAGTGTTAACACTCGGAATTAACTGACATTCTCTAGACTTAATATGTTGCTTAGTGTGTGTGATTTAAGATTGACCATTATAAAGTGCCCCTAAACATTGATGATTGGAATTTTTTTATATGTTACTAATCATTCTCCAAGCAATGATAGAGATGTTAGATTGTGAAGTCCGTCTATTAGATTTCTTTATGTATTCTCCCTCCATTTGTAGACTTTTGGATTTCTTTGTGATTTGTCCTGCTTTTCTCGAATGTAGATAAATTGGTGAACCACGTAAATTTGGTATTTGTGTTTATTATTTGTTTTTTTTACATATTTTAATTCTAAGTTTGTAATTGTTTATTTATCTACACTCTGAATTAACAATTGACATTAGAGTGCATGGAGAGCACACACAGGGCTACCCTCCATTTATAGGGTTTACGAGGGAAACAATGTCATGTTTGCCCTCAGATCTGAAACAACTTTGTTCTGGCAAAAATGACGGCTTGTTATAAAGTTTCTATAAAGTAGAAGTGTTATAAGGGTTTCATTTTTGTACTTTGTGTTTCTTTCTTAATATTGGTGATATGCAAAAAAATTACAACAAGACAGCCAATGGACTATCAAAGAACTCACAATGAAGACTATCTTGAATAGTAAGCAACATAGCATCAATAAATGTCTGCCAGCTTTGCCCTTGCTTATGGCAAACACTCTTGTTTACTCTTCTTTGAAAGATTTTTTCCATGCAGCTTTTAAATTGCTCCTGCAATGTTGATCGAGCATTGATAGAAGCATTTGTTGATCAAAATCCAAAAGATCAATGGATTAAAAATTAATGCATATAAAGCTCTTTCAAAATACGAAAAATGAAAATCTTAGCTACTCTCACAGTTTACCTGTACTTTCTGTTTACACTGGTTTAATGAAGAAGACAGGTGAGTGATCTTTAAACCTCGCACATTAAGCAACATATTAAGTGTAAAGAATGTTAGTTAATTTTGAGTGTTTAACAGTTTTAAGTCTAGAAGTGTATTCTTAGTGTGACTATACCACCTTAAACAACATATTAAGGTATTCGTCCTTTTCCTTGTGCCAAGACCTCTCCTATTGTGGTTTGTAGCAAGGAGTTGTTGTGGAAAATGTTGACTTCTATCAACACAGTGCTTTGGTCTGCAGATTTACTGGGTTTTGGCCTTCTCTTCCGGACTTACATCGTTGGGTGTGCAATTCTTGGAAGCCTTTAGTTACTCATGGTATTGAGCTTTTCCTTGTGCTAAAGACTTTTTCATTGCTTCTTTTACCTCTACTTATGATTGTCATTTGGTTCTGGGAAATCTGTGGTCTTGGGGGAAACACTCTCTCTATTAAGCCCTGGACTTCTTCCTTCAACCCCCTTACTGAATCTTTGACTGTTCGTCTGGTTTGGGTCTGCCTGCCCAATCTTCCCCTCCATTTTTGGGAGCCTTCTTGTTTCGAGGTCATCGGTAATTTCGTTGGCAGCTTCTTGAAGGTTGATGACACCATGTACTCCATGGGTCATTCTACCTTTTCCCGTCTATTAATTGATTTCGATATATCTCTACCCCTTCCCAAGGATGTGGTTCTTATGGTTCGGGATAGGCCTTGGACTCAACCACTAGATTATGAGGGCTTCCCCTTTCGTTGTCGAAGGTGCTTCTCAACAAGTCACTTAGCTTCAGAATGTTATCTCTCTCGCCATAGAGGTGTTGCTACTTGGTGGAAGGACGCTACTGAAGATCATCTGACAATCAATGCTACTGGCTCTGTTTCGGTTGATTCCTCTCAAGAGGACAATGTTGTTGATGTCCGTGAAGTCCCAAATCCTATGGATCCAACTTTGGATTCAACTCCTGTCGCCTTCGACTTGCAACTCCACTCCACATCTTCTGCTTCTGCTCCTGAAGCCACTCCTCTGCAACAGCCTACTGTTGTTCTGCAGCAATCCTCTGTTGTTGTTGTTCTGCAGCAACCGGTTGTTGCCTCGCTATTGCACTCCCTCAAACCTTTTGATGGTATCCAAGCCGGGACCTTACCACTATATCACCCTCTTGATGGTCCCAATGACAATATTGCTTGGATTGTTGTTTGTCGTAGGCGAAGGGGGAAATTTTCCCCGCCCCCCCAAACCCCTCTTGGTGCAGGTGTCCCTACCCCTCCCTAAGTTGGGTCTGGGTTGTTGAATTGTGAGGTTTTGTTATTGCATTTGTATTTTTGATAGTCTCTAACTATGCAAAGGGATGATGCCTTAGTTATCGCTGCTTGTTTAATCAAAAACATATTAAGTCTAGAAAATGTTAGTCAACGTGTTTAACACTTTTAAGCCTAAAAATGTAAGCTTAATATCCGTGATTTAAGCAAAAGCACGTATAGTGGAATACAATTATTTCAACCTACATTGTAGCATACAAACACAATGCGTGAAAGGAGAAACTCATTTGACGGTCCAGACAGGTGCAATCGTCTTTCATAGGTACTCATAATACAAAAGTTAGTCTGTGAACTTCATATAAAGAACGCTTTTCAGCATAATAAAATAATCAATTTTTTTTAATTTTAGTTTGATCTTAGGGTTTCAAATGGCATAGGGTTTTAAAAATTCATATAGACAGCTTCTATTTCTGTCGAGAGTTAATGTTTCAATATACTCCCTATTAGGTATTTTGGTTGAAGTGAATATAAATGTTTTTGTTCTTACATTTGTCATATTTATACACAACATTGTATTGTGTGGTTGAATTTGTAGGGATTGCAAATGTATATCACAAAGTTTGATGAAAATCTGGTTATTGAGGGGATGAAGTTGGAAAGATGAAAGAAATGTAGGCAAAATTAAAGGGAAAAATTGTCAGTTTTTCAAAATTAAGTAATGGTAGTTATGCTGAGAGGCGTAAGTCAAAAGTGTAAACTCTTTCTAACTGATAAGAGTGAGTTGTAAATAAAAATTTATTTATTTATTTATTATTTGCCTACAAATATATAGTCATCTAGTGGGATCCATGGTCTTGGTGGCATCATACTTGGTGATGATTGTATGACTCATATGTTGTACATGTGGAGGTAGGCTTCCCACTTTGAGGATCTTGACAAGTCTCAGCCTATGATAGATTCTATGACATATTGGGTAAGTGGCAGGAGATACCTTTTGCATGAATAAGGTGGGTGCCCGAGTTCGGTTATGACGAGTTGTAAGAGAATAAGCTAATATTAGTCATTTATGACAGAATTCTCTTACAACAAGTGTTGTAAGTTATGATAGTTGTAAGATGTGTAAGAGCAGTTGTCATACCTTCAAATAGTGAATTTTGGGTGCCCAGCTTAGGAGGTTTGAATGGGGAGTCATTTGGAGGTGTACATGTGTCATTTGCATGTTTTTTGGTGGTAAAAAAATGGCGCCAAATGTTTTACATGACCACGTCTTGTAACTTCATCTACAAGCTTCCTCTTGAGTTGTATTTCTCTATAAAAGGTAGCCTTGGAGAGTAGTAGTTATGTGATGTTTTACATGTGAAGTGTTACGCTGCGAGAATTAATCCAGATTGTGTGTTGTTAGTTGTTGACTCCGATTGATTAGATTCTAATTTATACTAGCCTTCCAAATTATCTTTCTCTTGATTAGATTCTACTTACCAATTATATTATAAAAATCAAGATCTTCCATAAGTTTAATAAGTTCAAATTTAAAAGAGAGGAATAATATAGCTCTATCAATTCATTTTTTTAAGTAGATAGTATTGTAGCCTATGAACATCTTCTTCATAAAGACAACTAAATTTAATAAATCTACTATCTTCACACCATAAAATAGATAAAACATCAAAGGTCTTTTAATTAGCATAAGTGTTTAGATTTTGGCAAACCATTTATATAAACAATAACATTTATAATATAGAATAAAAAGAGAAAATAACAATTCACAAGAACACAAATTTAAAATGGTTCACCCAATGTGGGCTACATCCATTGAGAAAAAAATATCCACTTTCTTCTATTACCCAACAAAGAACAAAGAACAATCTTGCAACAAAAATTGTTACATTGTGTGCTATATCAATGTACTCAAATTAACTTAAATCTCTTTTCTTTTCATATTCCACATCCAATTATTTGTCAAGGCTTTTTGCCAATTTGTGAAGGTCGATTTACACACCAAACTAACAATTGACTTTATTAAATAATGGGGGAATTTTTATTTGGGCAAGTTCCCCCAAGTAGCTTGTACTAGGGGCATTACCTCCAGACCACCACTATGGGCTCCACCCTCAAGGTGCTATTAGGGGAATGAGCCTCCTAGGCCCTACAGGAGGGGCTCTACCCCCTTGTACTCTCCCATTAATTGACTTGGGGTGAAAAAGAAACTGTTAAATCCACCAAATTTAAGCGTTGCAGCATACTCAATTGCCACATACTAATAGTAAGTGCAAGAAAATGGAACACCAAAAGGGGGACTAATGTGACCACTCTTTTTTAAATCAATAAATCCTAATCCTGGATGAGAAATTGAAGATAGTTATGCTCAAAATTTAAAGATGCAACAAGAATAAGAGTAGTAGTACTCTTAATCTACTTTCTAAACTACTAGTTTTTTAAATGGTGGAGATTAAGGGGTTCAAATAAGGTGAGGACATAAAGTGAATCTATTTTTATCAAAAAATATAATATAACATCTTGTGTGCTCCTCCTAAAATGTTAACTTTTTTTAGTATTTCAAAAATTGACCCTATAGATTCCTAAAATTGTCCTTAATTAAATAAAAAAGTTAATATTTATTTAATTGTTTTACTTATATCCTCTTTTAATTAAATAATTTTTTTGTTTATTTAATTAATTCATTATCATCTTCTTTCGATTTAAATAAATATTTATTAATAATTTAATCCTCCTACCTCTTCTCCTAAATTAAATAAATATTTTATTCATTTAATTTATATGACCTTTCTTTTAGTAATTAAATAAATACATTTATTTATTTAATTAATCCATTTACCTTTTTCTTTTATCCAAATGATGACATGTCTCTCTAAATTACCTACTCCTCAATGATAGACAACTTTTATGTCTGTCAAAGGTTAATGTTCAATATACTCCCTATGAGGTGTTTTGGTCAATGCTGAAACTATCTAATAAACAATTTAATTTTTTATTCAAGTGAATGTAATTGTTTTTGTTTTTACAATTGTCATATATATACACAACATTGTATTGGATGGTTGAATTTGCAGGGATTGCAAATGTATATCACAAATTTGATGAAAATTTGGTTATTGAGTTTTTTTAGAAGGGATGGAATTGAAAGACGAAAGAAAGATAGGGAAAAAGAGAGGGAAAAAATGTCAATTTTTCAAAATTAAATAAAGGTAGTTATGTTGAGAGGTGTAAGTGTATGATCTTCGCACCTCAAAAGACTCTTGTATTCATGTTAATAGTAATAATTCATTAATAAATTTAATAAATCTTTTATTAATCTATTATGATGATTTATAATTGTATGTGTTTTTTTAAATTGTATTGATTTTTTATTTTAATTTATTTAAAATATATCTATATTGATTTATAATATTAATTTATTTATTTATTAAATTAATTGATTTGTTATGTTGATTGATTTATTATATTAATTCATTTATTATATTGATTGGTTGATTTATTATAATGATTGTTTGTTATGTTGATTTAATTTTAAATATATGTTCTATTCCTCGTGTCATATGTAAGAAATTCTTAAGATGTAACAAATTTTCAAAAGGCTTTAATCTTGTCAAGCATCAAGGTATTTATTATTGTAGAACCTATTGTTTAAAAAATATGCTTGAAAAATAAAAAATAGTTTTAGTTCATAAAATAAGTGAACTCCAAAATGCAAATAAGGGCACTCCATCGATCTTTTCATAATAGTCTTTTATATAATTCCTATGAGATATTTGCTTCTATGTAATACTTTAGATAACTTAACAAAATTCATATCTATATGACTAAATAAACAATAATAAGGTAAGCTCAAGAAATACACAAACAACCTTAAGATGTTTCAAGAACCACACTATAACAAAGGCAACCAACTAATCATGTCCCATAGTTCATATAATCTCAAAAAAAGTAAAGGAAGAAATAGGGAAAAAAATGAACATAAATTTCTATGAATATTTTTTTTTTTTGCACAATAAATTGATAAGTAATGGGTCGAAGCCGAATTATGTACATACCCTACCCCTTTGTGAGATTTGAACTTGCGATCTCTCTTTCAAGAAAACATGTTCTCCACCACTAGGCCAACTCAAGTTGTATAGTTTCTATGAATATTAACATTATATTAATTTAATAATTTCATAAATAGAGAAGCTTGAATGTATTTATGTAATGATTGGTTTGGAAGGTGACATCAAGGAACTAATAATATAAAACAAAAAAGTTGTCAAAGAAGATGATTTAAATGTTGTAGTAGTTTCATCAAATAGGAAAACCACATCTTCTATAATATCCTTTATATTAAATATATGAGACTCAATAAACAAATTAAAAAAAATTAGTTAAACAAACAAGTATCATAATACAATAGATTGAACAAACATGATTTATCTCTCTAAGACTAATTATTGAATGCCTTCAAAGATACAATTATAAATCCCATAATAGTAGTAAGGCTGAAATCTCACTCCATATCACAATCAAATAGAGGTTAAAATATTTTCAAACAATTTCTTGAGAATAACTACACACATATTTCCCCAAAGAATGAGAGAAACTAAAAGGCCCCCTCCAAATGTGGTGACCACGTTATTGATGCTAGATTTGGATGGCATGAATTTATTCATGTTGTGGGATCCATAAAATATATAATAGTTAATTAAAATATATTTATTAATTACAAAATTATTGTTATATTTTTAATATTAAAAATAATATTAATATAATATATATTTTTAGATATTGTATTGTATGATTATAATAATATATTTATTAATTATAATATTAGGGATGAATTTAAAATATTAAAAATAATTTAAATCCTACTATGATTATAATTAAACCATAATCCTAACCTTAGTTTCATATATAATGTTAATCGTAAATTGTAATCTTAACTCTAACACTTACTCTAAACCTCAAACCTGAGATTCAAATACCAAGAGATTGTAGAAGGCTATTCATAAGGCTCATAGAAATACTTTGTTAATGTAATTCAAATTATTTAAATATTGTTTGAAATCAAAGTACCTAAACTATGGAGATTGAAAATTAAACACTTAAATTTGAACAGTGAAATAAAACAATCTCTGAGAAGAGAAGATTAAAAATGTAGCAACCTTTATATATATAGAACAAACTATGAAAATTGTAATGATTAGAGTAAAAAAACTTAAATATATCCAATTAGTGTTTTCAATTATATCCACATTCACGCACTTCCCTAAAACGTCAACCATAATAAGGTGTATAGAATTATCAACAAATAAACAATAATAATAAAAAAAGTAAAACCAATAAGAGAATAATGAGACATAACACTAAATGAAGGAAAGTGTGTAAAATCATCTAAGAGATCTCCAACACTTCATCCAATTGGAAATCCAAAGTCCATAAGGGCATAATAATAGTCTTCTTTGATACTTAAATACTACTTCTTGAACCAACAACATCATATCATTTCCAAAGCTCCCATCAAGAGTGTTGAGGAGCTAAAACTCCACCTATGCTTAGGATCCTTCCATTGAGTCACAATCACCATCAACCAAGATTATAATATGCCACCAACAACTTTGCATAGATATTTCATTTCTAATTCTAATGATCAAAGTGTGGTCTATTGATCTTCTTCATCACCGTCTTAAAAGTCCTAACCATAGCTAAAAAGTCCAACTACTTGCCTCTACCACTACCATGATGGAACCTCTTGCTACACAAACATGACACAAATATCACTTTATAAATTTTTTTTGTAATTCTTCATGCAAAATTTGCATACACAACTACACAAGTAATGTACCCATAACAACATACTACATGAAAAGGTCACAAAAAACATGGCCAATGCTTCTATTGAAACCAAAGTAAGCTATAAAACTCATAGATCTTAAAATAGTTCAACTTGGATCCTTTAAAACATGTTGATTCAAACCTCCACTAGCAACAATAAATCTGCAACACTATGCAAATCTTTTGATGAAACAAATATTAGATCCCAAACATCCTCAAAACTAAAACAACAAGAGTTGCAATGCAGCGTAGTTCCTGTCAGCTGTCAAATGCTGGCAGGATGGTTATGGCATAATCCTATATGTATGTCTTAGATTGAATGTCATGTCTCAGATTGAATGTCATTGTTTCTGGCTGATCATATGATCAAGAAGACTGAAATCTCTTAAACAGTTTTTCAACAGGTAAAGTTAATCACAATAAAAAAATTTGATCTATCAATTCACCCAAAACTCCTAGTAGAAAACTAAGATTATGTGTCCCCTTGTTCTCATGTTGTCCCTAAAGGCAGTTCGATTGGAAGATCGGATGCGTATTCATCCGATCAATTGATGGAACTCCTCCCGTTCTACGTAAACTGCTTCATCTTCTGCTTCACCCAATGTAAAAATGAAGCTTTCACCATTAAAATCAGGGTAGATCATTCAGACATGGAAATAGGCATGAATTTAGGTCTATTAAAATTAAGTAGGAATCATTGGTAAGTTAGTAAACTTTTGGCCATCCTGTGACAGCAGTTTAGAAGAATCGATTTCTACCAATCAGGGTGTGAACTGTAGGATGGAATTACTACCTAAGGTTTCTTGTGGTTTCCTGCTCTTCCAAAGAATCAATGACCAAAATTTTAAAGAACTCATGGACTGTGGGTGGAGAAAAGTTCTTTCTATTTTGATCCAGTCTCATGCAATGCCTCCAAAAACCCCATGTGGATTAGGGGTAAGTGCACAAAGATGGTGGTCAAAAAGGGGGGTATAAGTGGACACTTTTTTTCTGAAATCAGGTGAACCTGAACTTAGAGGAAAAATTTGAAAGTCATCCACTCAAGATATGAAGATAATCAAAGAACAAATATTGTAGTACTCTGAATCTAGTTTCCAAACTACTAAACTTTTTCAAAATTGGATAAGATTAAGGGGGTCAAATCCTTCGCGCACAAAAAACTGACCCTGTTTTTTTTCTAAAAAACATAACATAGTGTCTGACGTGCGCATCAAAAAAGTCATAGTTAGATTTAGTATTTTGACAAATCCTTTGGCAGAAAGATAGTTAAGAGTGAGAAATAGAAGATGTGTATTTTTTTGTAATTTTTTGTTGAGTATTTTTTTTTAATGATTTTTCCAATCGAGCACATCCTGAAAATTCAGTACCTGTTCGTGCATGAAGCATAAGTTGCACTAAACAAATCGAAAATACAATTTATTTTTTTTAAATTGTAACAAGTGAAATACAATAATATATAAAGTTTTTTAAATTTGGATACGTATATCAAAAGTTATTCAAAAAATGGTGCACCTATGTTTGTGAGAACTATGGAGACACTAGTAAAAGAAATTCAATAATAATATGTTATTGTTGTTCAAATTGAAAAAAAATTATATGGTTGGAAATCTCAGAAGATGGGTGAAAATATGGTGGCAATTTTAGAAATACCCACTTTATGAAGTGTAAACCTGATGATGACAAAGTTGATAAACCAAGTTGATAAAATAAAACACGTCAAAAATGACAGAAATGGAGGGAAATCAAACTTTCAATCCGTAGCTTTGTCATCCAGGCCTATTTCCAAGCCTAAAAAGTCAAAAGCGCGTACGAGGTACGTATGGTTTTAAAAGCACGTACGGGGTACGTATGGTTTAAAAAGCGCATACGGGGTATTTATAGTGTAAGAAGCATGTACGCCTGTATTTCCCATTAAACAGTGCGTACATGCTATCTTTACTATAAACAGCGCGTACACGCTATTGTATAATATGATATTCTATGTATAATATGTGTATATTCATATAATATATGTATAATATGAC